>NC_069783.1:58593988-58893988 GCF_027406575.1 Nycticebus coucang
CAAGAATCCTGAACATCCGATCTCCGTTCTCCCTGCATGCACGCTGAACAGCAGGGATATGAGAAGTTGGCTTTAATGGTATTTAATCTAAGATTCCTGATAGTCCTCTAAATCTGCCTTGCCAGCCGGCACCAAGTACAAAATGCATGGCCTCAATCAGCGCCAGGACCTTCCACCCCCTCTCTGTAGGCCTCCTGTGCAGCCTCACCCCCCCCACACACACACTCCTCCGCCGTGGGACTTTGACCTGAACCTGCCTGAAGGTTTAGAGGTGGCTAGGGATCATCCCCAATCACTGTGTTTTGAAATTCAGGGTGATTTTGTGATGTTTTAGGGACAAAGGGAAGATGCCTGTGGGAAAGGGTTGGGATTCCAGGGCACAGGAGAGATATCTTGGGGAAAAGGAGAGAAAATAACATTGTGAAAACCCGGGAATTTAAGAACAGTAAAAAAACAAATGTCACACAGGGGACAAACAAACAACATCAATAATATTTCCAGCCTCCAGGTCAGGAGCAAAGTAAATATGGCTGAGTTGAGAAGCTGAGCCCACCTCAGGTTGGGACCACCTACACTAAAGGCTGGGCATCTTCTCTGATCACAGCCATGTGATCAGAGGTCACCCTGGAACAGGAAAAATGTGTGCTCTGGAGTCAAAAAAAAATCAGTTTACACAGCCTCAGCTTTTTCATCTTTAATATAGGTAGAATCCTTACTTTGCAGTTATGATGAGGCAAATAAGCAAATAAAAGCTTATGTTCATGGTAAGGTGTCTGGTAAGGTTTGTGTTCATAACAGGTATCCAACATAGGTCTCCTTCCCTCCCTCTCTCCCTCCTTCCCTCCTTTCCTCTACTCCTGCCTGCCTGCCTGACTTCTAATGGCAAAGGACAGCAGCCATCTCTTTTCTTCAAGAACATAAAAGAGCTCTTTATCTTCCACTGAACACAATTTAAATGCTCAGTTACCCCCAAACAATAGCATGTGGGGCAAATTCATACAAGATATAACTTCTGTTACCTTAAATGGGAGAGGCTAAAAAGATGGGTGTGTTCAAATCATTTCCATAAAGGCCAACAGTGCAGTTCCAGGACAGCCCCACCACACTGCCTGTGTAGAATGGAAAGGAAGAGACAAAATGGCCCAGTCTAAGGAATGCCAGGCTGTCACAAAGGCACTGTGCACACTTTAGCCAGGTCCCTCCCACTTGGCAGGCTGGAAACCTCCAAGAACACAGGACAGGCAAGGAAGACAGGGGCAAACCTCAGGGCTTCACACCCCCGGAAGTGCTGTGAGAGTGCGCTGACCTCCCCACCTCCCCGACCTCCCCAGCTCTAGTTCTGTCCCACCACAGTCCTGCTGGATGGTCTTCAGGAAGCACACCTTTTCCTGGCTCTTCACCCAGAAACCTTCCAATGATCCCTATTTCCCATCAAAGGAAACAGAAGTTCTCCATCTGGCATTTGTGGTCCTCTGCAACACCATCATGATGGATCTGTCTGGCCTGTCCTCTATGAACCACATACTCCAGTCAAGTGCTAATCTGAGATCCATGTCAACTGAAAATGCCCCCTGCTGACCTTCCTGGGCCTGCTCCGGTTGCCATCCCCTGCACAGCACTTTGTCCCTGGCCCACCAGCTGCACCCCCATCAGATGAGATCACAGTGTCCTTGGTATTGCCACAGGAGAGGGTCTCTCATGGGGCTCAACGGACTTTTTAGGGTAATTATTTGTGCTCTTGTTCTCTTTCCCCCCAAATAAGCATGCACACAAACACACACAAGATCACTCATCTTCCAGGGCGGGGATTGTCTCTTCCCTTATACACAGTAGAGACTCAATAAATACCTGCTGGAGCAAACGTAGCCAGCAGAACAACCGATCCAGTGCTATCAACATATGGTAAACAGAGTGCCAACAAGTTCAAGAGCTCTAAAGGAGGACGTGGTCACCAACCACCAAGACAGTGCTTGTACAGAGTACTTAATGGGCACAGTCCTAAGCACTTCTTACTGAATCCTCACCACAGCCCAATAGAGTAGCTATTTTTTTTTTTTTTTTGAGGCAGAGTCTCACTATGTCACCCTCAGTAGCGTGCTGTGGCATCACAGCGCACAGAAATCTCCAACTCTTGGGCTTAAGCGATTCTCTTCCCTCAGCCTCCCGAGTAGCTGGGACTATAGGAACCCGCCACAACACCCGGCTATTTTTTGGTTACAGTTGTCATTGTTCTTTAGCAGGCCCAGGCCAGGCTCAAACCTGCCAGCCTCGGTGTACGTGGCTGGCACCCTACTCACTGAGCTACGGGCGCTGAGCCTAGAGTTGCTATTCTGATGGGTGCTATTTCATAGATGGGGGAAATAAATCATAGAAAGCTTAATAAATTGGTCCAAGGTCACATATGAAAGCATAGAGCCGGTATGCTCTACCAGCACAGGGGATGGGCTCTTGCTAAGGCATCTGATGACCAAGTGGATGCTAGTTGTGGATAGGCCTCCTCCAAATAAATTCCATCAGTACCCCAAAATCTCCTGGAAGGAGGGAAACATCCCCAAGGGAAAGCCTCAGACTGTCCACGCCCACTGCAGAGCAGATGAAGAATGGGATCAGATTGGGTTTTTCTATTTAAACTTATTTTGTAGAAATAAGGCAGAATCAGCCATGGCCTAGGTCATTGCCTGCCCTGAATCTTCCCTTTGAAGATAATAGATCTGGTCAATTTAAAGGGGGCAGAGGTGAGGTGAGAAGCCAATAAGCCCCTTAAAGTTTAGGCTGCCTAACTAATCAGTGAATTATGGGCTTATCAATGAATCATAGAAATAAGAGATAACAGAGACAACCCCCCCCCCCCCGGGTCATGTACCCATCCCCACAATGTGGGGGATTTTCTCTGCAGCATTTTCTGTGAGTGCTTCTCCAGTCTAATTAGAAATGACCAAGCAATGGGGTTCCCACCATTGCCTCTTGGGGAACTATTCTGCCGTCTAAGAGACCTAATTATTAGGAAATTGATCATTATATTCATACTGAATTCTTTCTCCACACAGTTGTATCACATAGCTTCTTAATTGTTTTCCTTTTGACCCTGCTTCCTCCTCCCTCAAACAATTCCTCTTAAGCACTTCAATTACTTTTTCCCTCCACTGATTCTCAGCCAGCCCACCAGGGAACGAGTGGAGAGGAAAGAGAGAAATGAGCAATGGAAGAGGAAAGAACAGAGGCCTGGCAGCCCAGGAGGGTCACACAATCCACTGGAAGACCCATGGCATCACTCACAGGCTTTCCCCCACCTGACAGAACCCAGAGCAGAAAGAGGGCCATGGAACACCAAAGTCCCCTCTTATCAGAGTGTCCAGCTGAGCAAAAGGCATGGTGCAGCCTCTGGAACTTTACTGGGCACACCCCCACTGCTGCAGGTGCAAGACCCTGGACAGGTGAGGGTAGGTGAGGCAAAGCAGAAGCGAGGGTAGTGGGAGGGGATAGTGGGAGGAGCTATGTTACCAGTATCATCCTCTTTGGCATAACACTGCTGGCCTGGAATCAACAAATCCTATAATCTCCATTTAGGCAGAAGGGGAGAAAAAGTCACAAAAAAAACTGAACAAAGCTCACAGTGACCCTCACACAGGGTTAGCCATCCCAACCATGAGTGCATCAGTGTCCTGGAGGCCTGACCCTAACCAATGATCTTCTTGGCAAATCTAGGCATTATGGTACCAAGGCCTTTTGGAGATTTCTAACTTTGTTAGCTAGGTGAATATGTCTTAATGGAGAGAAAGGAAGGAAGGGAGGGAAGAAGGAGGGAGGGAGGGAGGAAGGAAGGATGGATGGATTAAGAGGGTTAGAGGGAAAGATAGTTGGTTTGGGGAATATTAAATTTGGAGAACTGGATCTGGAGTTCAACAGGGAAGTGTCAGGTAGAAATACTAATATGGTTTCATAAGAGAATGTGTAGGCAGTAGCTGAAGCCACAGGGTGGGTAAAAACTTGAGGGAAGAATGTGGTATGACATAAGAAGATGGAGGATAAAACTTGAGAGTAAGCTGCACATCCGGACTGGGCAAGAGACATGTGAGGAGCAGAAGAGGAAAAGCCTCTGACACCAAGGAGAGCAGCTGCCACAAGGAAGCTGGGTAAGATGAAGACTCAGAAGAAAGTAGCCACTGGGAGGTAGCCTAGGGCCCCAAGAGAGCACGGGGTATAGTGATTAGAGTAGAAGCCAGGTCAAAAACTAGGTTTGTACTGCTTGGGTAGGAAGCTGAAGAAGGGGAAGGATACAGGCCATTCATCACACACATGGGGGGGTTAGAACTAGCTCAAAAGGAAGGTAGGGTTGAACAAAAACTTAATTCTTAGTAAAGGAGAAACTCAGTAATATTTACAAGGAGTCAATGCAAGGAAGGAGGAGGATAATTGATGAATGAGGATTCTAGGAAGTTTATGAAGCAATGTAACCAAGGGCAGAAGTGAAAGAGTGTGAAATATCTCTTGAGGAAAAGGTCATGAAAGAAGATAGTTCAAAGATGAGGTATGGTTGGTGGTGGGATAGAGGTAAGTTGAGATAATTCAAATCTGTTGACCAGCATTTTTTTCCTGAAATAGGAAAAGTCATCTCTTATGTGTGAGGGGACAGACAGAATGGTGAAAATCATTATTTCTACCACTAGAATGATTGCCTCTAGTGGCCCATGGAGGAGGTAACAAGAGATGAGCTAACGTCAGAGTCAGGACTTCCAGTGACACAGTGAAGGTACAGAATTAAGAAGGCATTCCATCTCAGGGTCATGCAAATGCAGGGCTAGAACCAAGAGCAAGGACCTCTTTAAAGTCTTCCCTATAGGCAATTCCCTCACTGCTACCCTAGTCCTGGGCCTGGCATTACTAAATAGCTTTGGCCATCTAGCTGAGGTTGGTAATCATTGATTTTTAATGTACTAGACTAGAACATCATGGTTAGGAAATTTTCTTCCACAGTGTTCAGAAGCCCAGAACAAGAAATGAAAAGAGAGAGAGAGAGAGAAGGAGGGGAGGGGAGAGTGAGAGGGGGGGAGAAAGAGAGAGAGGGAGTCAGTTCATTAGCCAGACACTGGAGAAATAGATAAAACAAGAAGTCAAAGGAGCGAGAAAACTGAATGCTTGTGAGAGTACAGTTGAAATGGTTGTCACACAAGGTAGGAAGAGGAATGAAGCTAGGAGGGAGTGGTACACTGCTAACATAAGGAAAGGTCAAGAGACAGGGAGTCCCAAGGAGACTAAAGAACATATTTCAAGGGCATGAAAGAGTGAGGACTGATAGAAGGATCAGAGGTTGTGGTCAGAAAGGAGAATTTCAGAGTTCAGGATTTCAAAAATGGAGTAACTCCAGTTGATGACAAGGTCTAGTAGTTGCTATGGGAGCAGCTGCTAAAGTGGAGTTGAGTGGAGGTTGTTGGAGAATGAGGGTGTCAGGAGCTGCGGAGGGTGAAGCACTAGGTGGGGCACTCCATGGGACATGTCTGCAGTGGTTGGAGGGGAAAAAATCGCTTTGCTGTCCAAACACTTTTAACATAACTAGGAGGGATAAGAACAATTCTTCACATACATCCACCTATCCTTGTGGCCCAAGTCAAAATCATACTGAGATACTTACTAACATAAAGTACAGTAGACGCCTACTCTCACACTGGTGTGTGGCTTTCTAGATTAATACTTCTAGATGATGATTTTACCGCTCATCATTATATATCTTGGGACAACATACAAATTAAATTTACATGAATTCATCCAATCATGGGTATAATTAAGTACTATTGTAATAACATCAAGAAAAACCTTCTATCTTCTATAGCTAAAAACTTTTGTTCCATAGTGTAGAAAAGCTTGTATGTGCAAGAGGAAGATTTCTATTTCCTACGCTTTGTGCTCCAGTATGTGAAAAAAATGTTTGTGTGTTTGTTTTTTCCTGTCCTGAGCCCTACTTCTTGTAATGCTTCAATTCACACTGAACTGCTCAATGAATAAAGAAAACCATCTGGTCCAGAAGGACTTAACTCAAAAAAAGATAACAGGTCAATTCCAGCCATTTTTATTGAAACAAAAACAAAATCCAGCATTTAAAGACCCAAAGACACTGGGTCTAAAGTAATCACACTTGACCTCAGAGCTTGGACAAGAGGTCATTTCCATGTGATGATAACCCAGCTGAGGCTAATGAGCACTTTTACAACACTCCATCTGTTAAGGAACTTATGCCAGTAGTGGTCCTAATCATTTTGGCCACTCTGTTGCAGTAGAAACCTTAAGAACATCTCAGAAATCCATGTCCATAGATTCTCCAAGGCTCTTCACGTAAAAGAAAACCAGGAGTCAAAAAGTACCACCAAACAAAACTGGAGGGCCCAAGTATGCAGCTGCCACCATAGTCATAAAAGATGCAATTTGTCCCTAGGTCTTCTTTTCAGCAGACATTTAATAATTATAAACATACTTATGTAAGTAGCTCAATCATCTCACTTTCTCTTCATATACAAAATTTTGCTGATGATTCAACTAATGGTCAACATTTGAGGGGTCTGGATAAAGGGAGCATATCTTTTCACTCTTTGGAAAATCCATCACAGTTTCAAGAAAAATGGTAGACCTCAAAGACTTAAGAACAATTGCATTTAAGAAACGCTTTAGGACTCCATCACTAAGCCTAGTTTCTTTTTACTGTCTCTCCCAACAAGATATTCAAGAATCCCTCCTTTGTCCCTTTAAGGACAAAGATTTCTGTCCTTAAATACCAAATCTCAAATCTCACCTCTTCCAGTAAGCCTTCCCCACATAGTCTAAGCCAGGGTTGTCCAACATTTCTTTTTCTGCCACACATTGGAAGAATAAGACTTGTTTGGAGCCACACATTAAATACACAAACACTAATGAAAGCTCATGAGGAAAAAAAATAATAATCATAAAAGTCCATGCATACTTCTTATGATATAGGACACCACAAATAAGCAAAGAAAAGTCTTCAAAAAATCAGCATGAGCCCTGTGGCCCACAGGTTAGACACCCCTTTAAGCCCTTAATGTGTCTCCTTTCTAAAGGAAATACTTTGCATGGTTTGGGGACCCATGCCTGAAACAAGCAGCATTCATTCAGACTGCTAACATATCCATATAAATACATTAGCCTTTCTTTGATCCAGCATAAATTAACTGGATGTAAATAACAAATACAAAGGATAGAGAAGGGGAAAAAAAATGAAAGCTTATTATTATTTCAGCTTCATGAGAAGCTAACCTTCCATTTATTGTAATTAAAATGGTAGATCATGGTTTCTAACATCATTCTCCAATACAAGGAACCAAGGCTGTTTGGAGAAATGGCTGATCATAGAGTGAGGGCAGGGAAGACATGTAATGATCCTAAAACAACAAACAGTGCCTGAAAGTGAGGAATTGCTCACAAAATGAAGAGATGAGAACTTGTCCAAGGAGCCCTGAAGCCAACTTGGAAGAGTTTCCAATGGTCCAAACTACAACAATATGAGGAACAAAATAAATAACAGTCACCTTATAATCCAAAGTATAAAATAAATACCCACAAGTCCACAGTGATATAAATAAATGATGAATAAACAGAACAGACAAGTTCCCCTTACAGAAGTTTTCCAAATAATTCATGCAGACAATCCCCCACCAGGAGGTGGCGCCTAACTGCTCCCACCTCCAGCCCACCTGGCTTGAACATGGGCTGCACTGAGTAACTTGCTCCCAAAGAGAGAGTATATACAGGGGAGGAGGGACTTCACGGTGGGGAAACCTGGCAAACACTACCTTGGCCAGGTGATGAAGGTTATCATCAGTTGGTACCATACAGTTTTGATATGGAGCAATGAGAAGGTCACTTCACCTCTGTGGTCTTCCTCCTAAAACCATATTGCCCCAGTCTATCTGTGAGAAAAACATCAAACAAGCTCAAATTGAGAGACATCCTACAAAATACCTCACAAGTACTCCTCATGACTGTCAAGGTCATCAATAACAATGAAAATTGAAGATGCTGTCACAGATTAGATGAAGGCATGGAGACATGACAACTAAATGGTGTCTCAGATGGGGGTCCTGAAACAGCCAAGAACAAAACGTAAAACCAGTGGAATCTGAGTAAAACATCGACTTTATTTAATAGCACTAAATCAATGTTGATCCCCTAGTTTGACAAATGTATCATAGGAATGCAATGTCATTCACGGAGGAAACAGTGAGGGACATACAGAGATGTTCCATTCTGTCCTTGGAATTTTTCTGGAAGCCTAAAACTATTCTAAAATTAAAAGTTTATTTTAAAATGGAAAGAATGAGAGAAGAATTTACTGAACTTATAACTAGAAGGAACCAGAGAGACCCCCTAGATCAGTGACTTTCATCTGGTGTGCTCGGAACATTTTTAAAGATTATTAAATAAATTATTTTCAAAAGAAGTTTAAAGCACAGTAAGTATATACTTTTTTCACTCTTTTTTTGGATCAACATAATTTAAATGTGCTGTGGAAGTTTAAATATAGGATCAAGTGTGCCCTGAGACAAAAAAGGTTGAAAAACACTGACCTAGTGAACCCCTTGTCATCTGTGGCAACTGAGACCCAGAAGGGTTCAATGTTATGCTCCAGGCCATACAGCAAGGAAACTAGAACTGAAGACAAGTTCTCTTGCACCCCAGTGTGAGAGCCTCCACACTGTAGTATGTAAGGATGGATAGTTAGATGTGAACTCCCAAGCAGAATCAATACTTGCTTTGAATCTAATGGAGTGTCCTCTAGAGCAGTAGTCCCCAGTCTTTTTGGCACCATGGACCAGTTTCATGGAGGAGAAGTTTTCCACTGACAGGAGGTGTGGGGAGAGATGGCACAGGAGACAGGGCTCAAGCAGTGAGTGATGCTGTGCAACCTGGTTCCTAACAGGCCACAGACTGGTACCAGTTGTAGCCCAGGCACTGGGGACTGCAGCTTTAGACCAAGAGTGTGAGGAGGAAGAGCCAGGAGCACAAACTTTCTGGCAAGGTAGAGATTAGTCATGCAGGCAGAGCAGAGCCTCACAATGGCTCCCTGGGCAGAATTGGTCTGAGTTTTTCATTAGCTCCAGGGGCTAAGAGCATCTTATTTTGCTGGTTGTGTCTGTCTTCCCCTGGGGGAAGAAAATAGAAAACCTCGGTTCAAGAATTAGTTGGGAACCAAAATGAATAGTAATGAGGCTATTTCTATCAAAATAGCTTCATTACCATGCCGGCGTCTGATAAAACCAAATGTTCAATTCTCTCTAGCAAGGAAGGTGCTAAAGGCAGCGTCCTTCCACCTTTTGGGGAGAAAGAATCTATAATTTAAATGTTTTAAGATCTTCCCATTCATGCATACCCATTTCCGATTGAACCAATTGGGATACAAATTTTCTCCAGCACAATCTTTAAAAACCTAAGGAGATTATGAAATACTATTAGTTTGGGGCTTTTTAAAAAATACTTGGTTTTATCAAAAAAAAAAAAAAGCACACATACTCAAGAATGTCTTAATAATAATTTGCCCTAATTCTGGTGGTGAAAGAAATATAGTTTTTTAATTCTGAAAGTGTCCCTTGGCCATGGACCAGGCTTTAGGAATTGTGTAAAACTACTCAAATTTTCCTTGATGTTATTGATCTACAAGATAGCAGAGATTGTTCATTAAACATGGTGGTGGAAGAGTCTGTCAGCTGAACTTCTCTGCTATCCTGATATATCCCTGAATCTTAAATGAACTCAGAAGCTGATTCTCCATCTCAACACACGAGAGTAGGCAATCAAATCTCTACTATCCCCATCCCCAGAACTCAATGTTACCCAGGCTAACTTCCCATGATAGGAGCTGGTTCCTGTGTAATCAGGCATTTCTGTACCATTCTTCCCTTGCTTTCTCCTCATTATTACCTGTAATCAAGGAAGTGTAGAAGGAAATAATGAACTATTTGCATTTAAAAAAAAAAAAACCCACAAACATTGGAACCCAACTCTGAACCAAAGTCCCAGAGGAGCATTGTAATTTTAGCAGGATATTATTTGTTTCCTCCAAAAACTAATGAATGGGCAAAATTTCAGATTGGTAAGTCATGAGCCACTCATCCCATCTTCCACCTGTGCCCCTCCTCGCAGAGGAGTCCTAGAAGTTTCCCACCCAGCCCAAGTCCGAGCAGTCCATCAGTCTGTTCGGTCACTCCAGGAACAGTTAACCTCGATGATTATTTTCCTCTCAGTAGTAAAACCTTTCCCTTTACACAGCTTGAGAGTTCCGACTCTGCACTTTTCCTTACTCTGCCAGCCATTTAAACCAGAAACTCCAGGCAAGCCGAGCGGAAGACATCGTTTGTAAGCTCTGCTTGCCAAGGCGGGAGGTCTGAAGGGCTCTCCCAACCACTGCAATAGAGCCTTTTAACACTGAACAGTGCAAATTGTCCACCAGGGATGACTTGAAATGTCTCTTCAATGCACAGCGCCTGGCGCCTCCAGCCTGGCTCCAACTGAGTTTCTACCACTTATGAAGGACTCTTGCAAAACGGCCCTATGGATTCTGGCTGGCTCAAGTAAAAGACAGTTTCAAATAAATTGGGAAAAATTCAAGATGGGAGACAAAAGACTAGGAATCTTCTTATAAAAATTTGAGTCACTTGCCCCTGAACAAAATACTGTTATCTTGTTAAACGTACACATACACACACAGGCAGCTACTGAAAGCAAATCCACTTGTTAATGTTCAACTCTCCTATCTGGCGAGGGAACAGGCTAGCAATAAAGGGCAGATAGATCAGTTCTTTTAGGCAGACACACCACCGATAAATCAGAAACAATAAAGCTGGAGACAGGCTTGCTGAGCCCCAGCTGGTATTGCTTATATCTGTCCTAAGCAATCAGGAATCACGAAGAAACTCCTTTTTTAGAATGCTTAAACGCGAGACTTCACAGTGACCGCCTCAATCCCACATGCCCATGTGCTGAAGGGGGGTACCAAAGAGTGGATGCCTTTATTCTTTTTGACAAGATCAATCAGTCTCTCTGGCATTTCCCCATGGCCCACTCCTCCCAGGCCATCTCCCATCCTCCATCGTAAACCCACATCCAAGAAAACAGTTAGGAATGAGGCATCACCTCCTTCCTTTGCTTTTGCCAGAGGCTAGCCAAACTTTGATACACCCTGGCCTAGGGCACCTTGGAGGAGGTGAGCACAATCATCCCCAAGAGGGTAAATGGAAACATTGTGCCCTGAAATCCAGAAAAGTCAAAATCACACACAGCACACCCTGGTCCTCAAACAATGGCATCTTAATACTTCCACCAAGCCAATCAACTGGATTTCCACCTGAAATCTCTCCCACACCGAACTAAACATTCTGGCAAGATAAAGGAGTTTAGTGATACAAGATCAGCAGGGTGATCTGCAAACTCATTTTCCCTCTGCAGCCCCAGGAAGGACGGTAGTTCTCTGGCCAGAACCAAGCCCTCCCTGCTTCCTCATCATTCCTCTCACACCTGTTCCTGCACAGAAACATGGGCCCAGTCAGTCCCAGTCAAGGAATAAACTCTAGGTACCTCTCAGCCTTTGCGAACAGACTGGCTTCATCTCCTTCCTTTCATTGTGGGGGCCACAAATGGCATCTCATTTTCATTAATTACAGCAGCCCCTACCTATTGTCAGTCATCAGAACCTACCATATGGTTACCATCAGGTGCGCTCAAGTTCGTATTATGTGGCATTCCCGGATGCCCTAAATAGATATTGCAGAATCTGCTTGTGTTTTTACAAGGCCACTTATATTTCAAAGAAGCTCATTCTGCTTTGTGAGATTGCTAAAGGGGGCCTTGCTGTTCAACTGTGCTCTATTGAAAACCCCAGTGCTGCCTAATGAGTGCTGCCTCCCTGCTCTCCCTCACCAAGGCCATGCAAGGGGGAGCAGCCTATAGATTACTGACTTTGGGAAAGAGAGTTTAGGGGGTGTTTTTCCATAATTTTAGACAAGTAAAGTATAGGGGAGGATGTTTGGAGAGCTGGTGAAAGGGTATATCAACTCCCAGTCAAAACTAGATTCATAAGAAACAAGAATCAGCCAAAAGAGCCTCAAAGGAATCATGTTCATAAACTATGTCATACTTTATATAACCTGAAAGAAATCCTTTTCAATATTTTTATTCCTGCTACTGACCAACTTTGTGGTTTCTGAGATACTATAAGAAGAAGACTTCATGAGAAACCCCATATTGGGGAATGTGCTCGTGGAACAACCAGTCCTTCCTGCCACCATAATTTCATCCCGTCTGACCTTGAGTGTATTCATTCTTTTTCCATCACCATAGGTGTAAAACCTAGAAAATCCCTCTCTGGATCCTTACACTCTGAAGAACGTACAGTGTCGTGTGGCCTGGGTAGAAATCCTGTGTGAAAACCTGAAATAAACGGGATGTCTGTTGGACATTACCTTCTACCTACAGTTGCAGGGGCTTTGTGGCATTGGCTATATTTCTAGTGTTGCAAAGGGCTTCCAGGACTGGACTGATGCTGAACAATTTATAATTTTTGATAAGATTATCTTCAGTGGGACATTTCCAGAAAATTGCTCCAACATATAATTTTGTCAATTGGGTCATATAGAAACATACACTTACCATCTATGTCTGTGCTGAACTTGGTTTATACATATAAACACTTCCTATTTCTGGGTTTCACTTGAACTGACATTTCTCAGGACCTGGTAGCCCTGAAGAATAAGCCATTAACTCAGCACAAAGGTCTGGAAGTGTGCATACACGTACGTACGTGTGTACACATACACACTTCTCTGCAGTGATTAGGAGAATGGAATTACAATGAAGTACAGAATGCTGACTTAAATTCCACCATCAACATAGTTTTAAAAAGCTCATTGTCTTAAGCCAAAATGATTCTCTGTTTTAAACTACTTACTATCAGCCAAAGATTTTCAGAAATGCCCAGGAACTTTCTGGAATGGACTAGACTTGATTTTCCAGCCTGAGAATAGAAGAGTCTTTGGAACAAGGCACCCTCTGTTTTCCTATAAGCATTAACATTCTTTAAGGAAGTGGGGGTGACATGGGCATACTGTATTGGCTCACCCTCTTTGTAGACAAATTAGTGGGTGACAAGGGGATGCTACACCTCTGGCAGAAAGGTATCAAAAGCACTCACTCATCTCTCTGCTCTTGGTAGGGGGAGTGTGTACACACACAATGGCAATGTCCAAGCTGGTCACTATGGCTTCGCAGCCATTTTATAAATAGAATCCAACCCCATTCGAGGAAAAATGAGTCACCAGAACAGAAAAGCAGGTCAGTCACCAGGGCTCAAGGTCACATTTCTACAAACACCTGCTTGTTCTCAGATAACACCTGCTCAGAATTTCAAACAAAAAAGGGCAGGGCTCTCTAGATAAAGTCATCCCCTGTAAGCTGTGAAGGGAGGCACAACCCTCTGGGTATGGTTAAGGAAAAGATAATAGGTGGGCAAACTCCCAGAGTGTTCCAAAGAATCCAGCCTCCTCCCTGCTTCACCCCCAGCACAGAGATCCTTTGACACGTATTTGGGCAGCTGTTAGGTGCTCCCACAGCCTGTGCTAAGATGTTCCATTTAGAATGACCACAGCATTAACCCTAAGGGAGTTAATCATGACAACTAGTAGAATAAGTCCCTAGTTGGAACAATATCTGGAGAAAATTACCATTAAATACAAAGTATTCTCTTTTTATCTGTTATTCTTACACATCAAACAGCTGTTGTTAAGCTTTCAAATTCAAATTATAACTCTAAAGACCTTCCAAGAAGAGACCAAAAAGAACTCTCTAAGTCTTCCATCTTCTCTATTGAACATACTGGACTTATGAACTTTATTCTTAGCAAGGTGTAGTACATTAAAGATAGCCATGAATCTTTGCAACTCCTTCCCCTGAAAAATAAAATCTAATTCCTCTCCCCTTGAAATTAGTAGGGTCTGTAACTGGCAGAGACCAATAGAATATGGCAGAAGTGACACTGGGCCAATTTTTCAGGATCAGGCCTTAAGAAACTAGAAATTTTCATCTCCTCTCTTATAGAACACTTGCTTCTTACATTCTCAGTCAGGCTTGGACTAGGGCATTGCCTGCTGCCCCCAATGTGGCTAACTCTATGTGAGCAACAATATCTTCTAAACTTCTCAGAATCAAGACTCCAAAGACGATAGCTAATGAGAAAGAGTATCTGACATTAGAAACCTTCCAAGATACTCTAAAAGCAGAACTCACCATGAGGCTGAGACTTTTACTGACCATAAGACAATCTACTCCCAACATCACACCTTTGTTGTTTTTGATGTAATTTCCATTTGGTTATTGAGATAAGCTGACCTAGACTGCACTGAAGGGCTGAATTGAGTGACACAGGTCATTGGGAAGCTGGCAAATGGGAGTTCCAGGACTGGTGGGATGGACAGGTTTCTTCCAGGAGGGGAATATGCTGATCGTCTTTGGGAAGGGTGGCCAAGAAGGAGATGAATGAGGGTAAGAATATCAACAAGCCAAGCTGCTACGAGTAGATGTGGCCTCTTATCTCTTCTGCTCTTCTCGTATTCTTCACAAACAAACCTAGCACAGGACTAAATAGGTAGTATATGTCCAAGAAATGTGACTTGAATTTGGAGTTGGAATTGAATTAAATTGGAATTGACCTCTACTGAATACAAAAATGAGCCTGAAATCTTCACCACAAATGTCACAGCCCACTGCTTGTCAGGGCCCAGGACTGGCCAGGTCTCAGGCCCACTTAACTAGTTTCCAGACGCGGACCGCTAAACTACCTTGCTCAGGAATAATTTCTCTTAGATGCCTGAGGACTATCTACTTTAGCTGATGGGAGAGAGAGAGAGTGAGTCTTAGAGAGAGTAAAGCAGTCTTAGAATAGATAGATCTTAGTTTTTAGCAGAGCTTGGTAATCTTCAGCAGAGAGACACCATGCTGGCAGTTCTGCAGACAGGAGAGGAGACAAAGTCAGAGTAAGTGGATGTGTGATCAAATGTGCATGCTCCCGGCTGCCTTCTCCTCCAGCCTAATATAAGGCTGATCTCGTGCCTCTCAACACCACAGGTGTAGAGACTGCCAATTCACCACTGCTCTCATCTCACAAGCTCTCATGCTTGTTAGGAGAGCTAAATCCCTCTCCATGCCCTTTCCACCAAGGTGTTCCCTTATTGAGCTATACAGGTATTTCTTATAACTTTCACACCTCTTAGCCATAGGCTATACAGGCTACTACCACAAATAAACAGACAAGTGGGTCTTCCAGTCAGTCCAGGAGGTGGTTGCTCAAGTGCAACAGTGACCTTTATCTGTCTGGTGAGTAACTTTCACTGGGGCAGATCGAAGTTGATTCACAAGGAGTTACTGTTAGCCTTTGGCCAAGTCGGAGACATGGGAAAAGTGATTCCTAGCATCTTCCCTTCCTAGCCAGGCCTAGAACTTTCTACTCCCAGGCTACCTTCTCTGTCTAGATCCATATACCTCCCTATCTCCCCAGAGACTGTGTCTGTCCAATTTACAAAAACTTCATTCTCACATCTAATTTGAACTTCTTCCTCCTCTTCCCTCCAGGTCTAGACTGGAGCTGAACTGCAATAGTACAGAGCAGAGAGAAGGCCTGGCCGGGCCTTGGAAACCTTCCTCTTCTCGGAGGTGCCGTCTCCTCCAGTGGGGAGAGGGGGGAGTGAAAGGGGCAGCTGGAAGGCTTTACTGAAGCCTCCTTAGTGTTCACAACTGTTATTCTAACTCACTGTCTCTTTGCTCACCAAGATTGGATGGAGGCATCAACCCGCCCTATTAACCAGGGTGACCCTCAAACAGTTCCCCTGAGTGCTACAGCCAGGTAATTTGGGGCATAGTTTCTGACTAACATAAACGACATTCCTCTGGTACACTGAAGTCAGTGCCTCCTCCATCATCAGTTGTCATGGACTACAGGAAAACCAATGGGCAAAGGCAAAAATCTGTCTTCTGTCCTCCGATGCACACCTTTCCCCACAGCTATCTCTACCCTTCTTGTTCCTCATGGGGCACATGGGCTGGTCAGACCAGTTCTTGGAGCTGGCACCAACCTGAAAGCCCTGTGGAGAAGTGACTGCCCTGGCTGTAGTTTGTCCTTGAGCCCCAGCCACTTCAGGAGCTCAGCACCATACCAATCATGCTCTGACATTTGGCTGACATATTAAACTTCCAAACTTTACATCTTAGCTTATGAAACTGGAAAGCCACTGCTCTAGACCATAAAGCCCAGCCCTAACTCCATGGGCTGTTGTGTTCCTTCTAATAGTTGTAGCTGTTTAGGTTGTACTTCCCCTACGTGCTCGGGAAGGGGCTTATCTTGCTTATCCCTGCTCCACGCCTTGCCCTTTGCATGTGCTTGGCACACCCATACCAGGGATGCCCATGGGTGGCCCTTCTGCTTGCCATCCAGGTTCTACCCTCACTACTTCCTATATGAATCTCAGCAGGGTCTCGCTAACAGCATATTGGAAATGCAGCTTTCCTGGCCCACATGGACAGGTTTTTTGTCTATTTTCGTCCTTTCCCTGCTCTGTTTAAATATGGTGTCTGTGACTGAGTTTCGTGTTCCGGAGGCATGCGGTCCAGAGAGAAGGAGCCAGAGTTGCTTCTCTGCCTTGGCGCTCAGGAAAGAGCAAATGGGGCTGCCACCTGCCCGGTCTGGGGATGGTTCCAGAATGGCTCAGGTTATTCACAGCACAGATCCACCCGGGGGTAAAAATACCATCCCAGAAGGACTCTCCTTCTAGCCACAAAAATACCTATATGGGTATAGAGATACACTCAAAAATGACACAAGGTTTGGGAGAAACCGTCTCCTTGGAAAAGAACTGAAGTAATTAGTATTGGCCTTACAAAAGAGAAGATAAAGAGATCCAGGAGGGAAGAATGAGGGCAGTTCAAGAAAGGTATAAACTTAAGATATAGCAAGAAAAATATGGTTTAGACTATAGGAAGAACTTCCTGACCATCAAACATAGAAGACCGTTATAAGGTATTTCCTTGAAAGATATAGAAGAGAAGATCTTTGTGGAGGATCAAAAGCAGCCCCAGATTAAAAACTCTAGAAACAACAGATGCTGGCATGGATGCAGTGAGACAGGAACTCTTACACACTGTTGGTGGGACTGCAAACTAGTGCAATCTCTATGGAAAATTGTATGGAGATAACACAAAAAACTTACAGTATACCTATCCTTTGATCCAGCAATCCCACTGGTGGATATATACCCAAAGGAAAAAAGGCCATTTTATAAAAAGAACACCTGTGCTTGAATGTTACAGCAGCACAATCCACAATCACAAAGATGTGGAAACAACCCAAGTGCCTACCAATGCATGAGTGGATTAATAAAATGTGGCATATGCATACTCTGGAGTACTACTCAGCCATGAAAAGAATGGCAAGCTAGTATCTTTTTGGACAACCCAGAGGGAACTGGGAACCACTCTTTTAAGTGAAACATCACAAGAATGGAGAAACAAACACATGTACTCAATACCAATGTGTAATCAACTGATCAACACTTAAGTGCACATATGGAAGTAAATCTCAAGGAAAATCAAGCTGAGGGGAGGGGTAGAGGAAGGTATGGGTAAATTGACACCTACTGAATAGGGAACACATTATCTAGGTGAAAGGCTCACAATTTGACTCAAGCTGTACAAAAAACAAAGTACATAAACAAAACGTGTATTTTCTAACATTCTGAAATTAAACAAACAAATAATAAATAAGAAGACCTAGCCCAAAGCAGAGAATTAAACTGGGCAGTTATACAAAGTTCCCTTGGGCATCTGCAATACAATTTAGAGAAGGACTCACTTCCTTGCGGAAGCGTATCCTTTTCATGTTCCTTGTCCATATGTCCTCTTTTGAGCTTTATCTTCCTACTGCAAACTCATTTACACAATCACCATGCCACACACACAAGACTGGAGGGAGCATGAAATGAAGAGATGGACTCACCTTTTTAGAAAGTCCACATTTTGGCCCATTCCTTCTGGATCTCAGGGATTCCTACCCTGGACCTGGAACTCACAAAGATTCCTCCACTTTATGCTTCACCATTACAGTCCTAATCCCTTCTCACTATCTTTTCCTACCTGCCTTAGGACCAGTCTCATACTTTCTGAGCCGCCTCGTTCTAGCCTTTGCATGCCATAAGTCGTGACTCCACATCCCACACATCAACTTTGGAAGTGGATGATCCTAAGAATTCATTGCAAATCCTGTTCTCCCTTGGATTTGGACTTGGACTTGTCTCTAGGAGCAGAGATGTACCCAGAGACCCCATCCTTAGGAATCAAAGAGGGGGCCTTCACAATATGGCTGAATTTCCATATGGAAATTTCCATATTTCCAAGAGTGAGGGTGCTATGCCTCGAGGCGCTGCTGATCTCACGTGCGTTATCAGCCATTTGCCTTCTTCAGCTCTCCGAAGTTACTCTGAACCTTGATGTAAATCGGGGGTGGAGGGGAGACAATTGTCCAAATTCTCAGAAAGGTATTAATAAACAACCAATGGAATAAAATACAGAAGCAAATTTTTGTGCTACTAAGTGGTTGATGTTTAAAATAAACTGAAGAATTTCCTTCCATTCCAAGGAAGCAGAGTTCTGGCTCCTTCCTTCTGGACTACATGCTTCGGAGACATGAAAAACAACCCAGAAACCACATTGAAGCAAAGCACATAAAGGTTGAAAACAGAAAAACCTGAGTATGTAGGTAAGGAACGCTGCACAGAGCATGAGGAGTGAAGACCCGCTAATTGAGGGAAAACAGGCCTGGTGACACATTCTGAGTGTATTCATTGCTCTAGGTTGGAGTTTTCTGATATTTTCATTTCTTTTGAATACAAGTTTGTCTCTTCATTAATGTTATACAATATTCAAATGCTGGCCAACTTAAAAAAAGGAACCACTTAAGCCATTAAAACCTATTGTTGGAATTACTCGGCCAGGATACCCTCTTCAGCTCACATCCGTGTTTAAAGAACAGGTGACTCTGCGAGCTGCGGCTTAAGGGGATGCAACAGTCCAAACCCAGGGGCTGGGAGAAGGGGACGGTTCCAGCACAAAGGGATCAATAAATGAAAACAGAGTCAGGTGGCAAAGTGTGCTGGGTTCTATTACTGCAGAGAGCTTCGTGGTTCTTCCTCTTTTTGTTCCATCTGAGGAATTAATTCAAAAATAAAGTATTTCAAATATCAAACTAACTAGAAACAGCTGTTGCCATTTCCTCTGCTTTGGTAGCCCCCACACAACTTTAGTTCCAAAGCCAGCAGAAGGCAATTCTGTGGAAACCTCGTAGGACAATGCTGTGGACCTTAATCAATAAGAACAATGATGATAATAAAAACAATGGCAGCTGACAGCACTGTGTTTGCTAAGTGCCTGGCTCTGTTCTAAGTACCTTACACCTGACTCTTTCAACAGCATGATGTGCTGTAGTCACTCCCATCACCCAGACTGGGAATTGGGCTGCTCATTTTGGCTGAAGGAAGTGGTAAGTTCCCAGAGAGAATCTTTGTCTCTTCCCACCTTCTGTAATACTGATAATAGTAAAAGCTAAAATTTATTGAACATCAAATGTGTCAGATGCTGTGAAAAATGCTTTAGCACTTTATCTCAATCAATCTGTACAATAAACCTAAGCCCATTTTATCTGTTAGGCAACTGAGGTTCAGAAAGATTTTAAAAATAGCCTGAACTAGCAAAGCTAGAATGTGGTAGAGCTTAGATCCAGTCCAGTCTGTCTCATCCCAAAGTCATGGCTCCTCAGTCCTACTCTCTTCTCCCTGCTGGGTACTTCCCATTTCTGGAGTGCTTGCAGTTGCCACCGAAACCTGGCCTCTTAGGTTATTTTCATCAAGTTTAAAAGCCCTTCCTGAGGCTGGAGTCGGCCAAGCGGATTGCTCCCAGAGAGCCTAGTGGCACCGTTGCCATCCGTTGGCCTCAGCCACAGCTGTGGTTTCCAAAGGAAATAACTCATGCAGCCGTTGGTCGCACCTGTCACTCATTGGAGCCAGAATTTGCATCAGAACCCTGGGGCCCCACAGGGAAGAGAACGGCACTACGTCTACCTCATGGCCATCAGCACATCACTATGGATTTGTGGGCCAGCTTCCCTCAATCTGAGAGCAGCCCCACTGCGATCCTTCCTCTCTGCTTCCAAAGGTCAGAGAGAACAGCGCTAGACCATGCTCATCCGGCATCTGTGGAGATGGTCCATCCCAGACCCTGGCAGGATGAGGCATTGGCACATTAGCAGATGTGGTGAAGCACCTCCAGGCTTGATTAAAAAGGAAAGGCATTGAGAGACAGTGCTGGAGGAAGTAATCTGAACAAGAAAGGCCAACAAATGGCCCATGAGTACTGGGGTCTTTCCCACAGCCCCAGAAGGAGAAGACATCTGGAACCTTGAGGACCTGGGGAAGCAACAGGAATTGAACAAGGGTGCAAAGAAAGGGAAATTTTCAGGGTAGTTTGTGACAGTGGCAAATTCGGAGGGATCTAAGATGAACAATGCCAATTAGATTCAGTTGAATACAATTCTGTAAACATTAATGGAGCATCAGCATCCACACCAAAATGTAGGGACCACATATAAGAGTGAGTTATTGTACCTGCAGCCTTACATCCTCTTACTGAGGAGCCAAGCCATATGTGCTTGTCACCCTTAAATAACAAGCAAGGCTGGCATGTGAGTAAGTGTGAGGATGAGTGGGGAGTTCCGTGAAAATCAGAGTATGGAGGTATGTGTGTGCTTAGGTGGGCAGAAAACTCTTTGTGGGTAATATAGGACTTGGTCTGGGGCCCAGAGCTGGTTCTGCAGGATCCTTGCTCTCAAATCCTCTCTCCCCAGCCACAGCCTCCAAATTTACCTGCAAAAGCATCTGGGAAAACCAACAGTCATGCTCTAATCCTGAATTATTTCTGTTCCATGACATGTGGTCCCCAACACTACCTTCTTATGGATCTTTGAATCCCTCCCAGGACTCAGCTTTCCCCTGTGGATACTGAAAATCTTTATCCCTGCACCCTACAAGTTGGATCAGCTGCTTCTCCATGTGATGGTTTCCTGGGGGTCAGAACTCAGAAGGAGGGAGAAAAGGTAATTGAGTTACTAGGATGTCAATTCTTTTCAATTGGGGAATTTTCCAAAAGTAAAGTAAAACTACATATTAAAAAAAAGGAACTTCAGTTTTTATCTTGAAAATATAACCATGGAGGTGGATTTGGCCAATGTAGCAATGCACAAATGTCTTCTCTACCTTTATGCTATTCAAACTATAAAGAGGAAAAAGTCATTTCTAAATTCTTCATGGAAAAAATAATGACACAGGGGTCCCAGTAATCCAATATCTTCCTGGAGTCAAAACCACCCTCCATCATCCTTGATGATGATGAGAATGCACATTGCTTACAGATGAGATTGTCTCTTGTCTTTAGAAATACTGGGTTAAGATGCCTTTGTCAATAATCTCTTCTTTGCTCTGCACATTTAAAAAATACCCTCTCTCCACTAGATTGCTTATATGCTGCCCAGAACCTAAAACAGTGCACCCTAAAGGTTTTCTTGAGATGCTTTGAAGTTACCTAAGGACAGAAACACCAGCTGTTACTGAAAAATCCAATGCATTGGTCTTTCTCATATGGCATTGAAGTTTCATTAGCCTCTATTGAGCATTCGATAATCTCATCTTTAGAAGACTGCATGATCACATTGCCCAAGTAGAATATCAGCATCTCAAGGACAAACATCCTCAAAGTCTTCTCCCGTAGCACCAAGCACAGTGCCCAGCACACTGTAAGTGAATGATAAATACATGTTGAGCTGAACAAGTCAAGGCAGTGTCAAGCACAAAATCATCACAGCACAACCAAAAGGCAAGACTTAGGTTCTGAGATAGGGTACAGGTCAGGAAGAGAGCATTGGTTAAGAACAGGGATGCTAGAGGTCTTCCCAACTTTGAATTTTCTATCTCCCCATCAAGCCCTCCCTGATCGATAATCCAATTTTGGAATTCAGTTAAGACAAACTAAAATGGCAGAAAGCTAACAATAGACTATGATCTCTTTTCTATTTCCCCATAGCATGACACTGTGTTCAGCACGTTGTAGAGCTCCACAGTGGTTACCAAACAGAAATGAAAAATGAAAAAAAATCTTTTAAATTTTTCAGACATAAAAATCCAAGAAAATTACTTGAATTTAAATCATAGGTATATGCTTACCACTCTTCTGTTCCAGAAGAAAGAATGTTTCTTTCTGTTTCTTCTAGAACAGAAGACAGCCATAACAGGCCAAAGTCTTGCATAGAGAGGTCTTTCATAAACCACTGGGAGGCTTAGCTACAGAATTCTACGGACAAACCAGATAATGGGAAGACAGATAAAGGTCAACTGTGGCTCAACTTCCCAGTCTTCACTTTTACTCCTACCTTGGGCTTAGACATTCTTTATGATAGGACTGATATCAAGGAGGAGTCCTAACAGTGAATTCTCAATGTCTCGTTAGAGGAAAGCAAGATTTACAGGGTGTCTCCTTTTTAGAACTCTTAGTCCAGGGATGCTTTACCTGGAGACCGTCATTATACTTGAAAAGGTACATGAAATCCCTGCAATTATCTTATGTGTATGTGCATTTTCCTGGCAGAAGTGCCATACCCTTGCATAGCCTTCTCAAAGTGATTCATGAGCTGGGTAAAAGATTAGGATTCATTGATTAAATAGCTTAGGTATTTGATTTTTGGTCAAAATCACTTGCTAAGTAATATGCTCAAAATGTTCTCTGTTAGAAAAGCAGAATGAAGTGGAAAGAAGAGCATGGGTTCTAGAGTCAGATCCACTGACAATTGACTTCCAACTCTGCAGCTTACCAATTGCCTGAGCTGGGCAAGCTGCTGAAACTGTCTGACGTATAATAGAGACAACACTATCCACCTTTCAGAGTTACAGGAAAGGTTAAATTAGATAATGTGTGAATACTACCAATTCAGAAAAAGCACTAAATAAATGCTAGTTCTCTTTCTCTCTCCAATGGTAATCCTTCCTTCCTTCTTCCTTCCTCCCTCCCTCCCTCGCTCGCTCCCTCCCTCCCTTTTTCTTTCTTTCAACATCAAGCACCAATACTTTTAACAAACGCACCTTTTCAAAGAGAACAAATCTGTCATCTTACATGAACAAGACAACATGCCATTGTGTGGTCTAACTAGCATTATCCTTTCACTGAAAAATATAGAGCACATTAATGGGCTTTTACATCATCAACAATATTGAGCAGTGAAACTTTTCCTTCTCTCTGTTTCTTATTGTCATTTTATATAAACCAAACTCAATCACCTATGAGTTACATGTGGAATATTTTAGCTGCTAATGACGAACAATGAAAAGTGGCCCAAGAAGGCAAAAGGGGAGAGAGCTTATCATTTTTGAAAATGTGAAGACCAAAACCTCATGTTTTCACAAAGAAAGATGCTGCAGAATCAATGCCAATAACATCACTTACCACTTGTCAGAGCCACAGTCTGCATTCGCCTTCATACCCCACTTCTGCAAAACGGAGATGCCCATAATGTTTCTTGTAGTTTTGATGAGGGGGGTGGATTTGGCCTTATGGATGCTTTAAAGTTGCACTGCATGAGTCATGTGAAAATCTCCTCTGTCCCCTCCATCTGTGGAGAAAGGAGGAGAGAAGACAACAGGAGATGGAGCCAGGGTAACCAAGGGTGGGGTGGGGGAGGAACGGGTAAGATTTCATAGCTTGCCGAAGAGTATGAAAAGTCCAAAGGTTGATTTTTTGGCATCAGTTTTACCCAAATGGAAAATTCCCAATTTTCTCGCCCTGGTCCTTTCTTTCAGAGGAAATGCACAGTTTTGTTGGGCTCCGGTAAATACGTCTTCCTTTCCTAATTTTCATGTGCTGGATTCAATACTAATTTACATCCACATTTGTGCCGGAGATCTTAAAAATCTGCTGTTGTTTCCTTCCCAAGCTGTAAGGTGGGGGTTGGAAGGCGGAGCGGAGGAGTAGAGTTTAGCACAGGGAAAGGAGAGAGGGAATGTGGCTGGAAAAGTGAGGAGGGAGAAGAAAGAAAAACTTCACCCGGTAAGCATTTTCCATACTTAATAATTTGATTTTGAAGGCTAGTCATATCAAAGAGCAAAATATTCAATATTGTTAATTCAGTTTTGCAAAATATATTCTTAATTTAAAAATGATTTTGCTCCGGGTGGTAGTGCAGTAATAAAGCAGTTATTGACCAGCTCTTATTGATTGTAGAGTCTGCGGGCAAAGAGCACTGACCTCGCTCACACTCTTATTGCTTCCTCCCTCGCTGGCCTTCTTCATCTATGCTCGCTCAATAATATATTATTAATATATATTTTTAGCAAAAACTGTATGTTACAAGGTTAAGGGCTTCTTAGTGATTTTTTTCAAGCCATTCTCTGCCTTTGGGGTGTTAGGGAAGTATAAACTCAGTAACTGAGTGTCTGGATATAAATGGCTTTCCATGGAAATACTTCATCCACCACTGGGAAGCATGCTGTCACCATCTACTTTTTTCTGTCACACAGGACAGAAACAAAAGACTACCTAAGCCAAAAGGGATTGCTGCTCAAGCAATGGTGTAACTACAGAGAAGAAACCACACAAGGCTGTAAAGACCAAATTCAGGATACGTCAGTGTCCCTTCCAGGAAAACGACTGTGAACCCTGAAAGAGAGAAATCTGTGGTCACCAGTAGGGTCCAAATCCTTCCGCTCCTTTCAGAAGCTTTTTCATGAGTCTTTCTCCCAACATCTTCATGACCATTCCTTTTATGTTCCAACCATATATGATATGCTTACTTTTAGCATTTGCACATAAATTATTTTGGCTGTCCGGGGTTTTTCTCAGGTTGGTCATATTTCCTTAATAAATGTGCAGGTCTTTTGAAAGCACATGTTATGCAATGTGCTCCTTCAATGTCCTTTCTAGGACATGGGTTCATGGTAAGCATGTGATAAATAATTACCAAACTGGAATGTCAATGATATGCACCTCAGTACTGAGCTTCCTTTCAAAGAAAGCAAGAAAACAGAGCAACTGTGCCCTTGGCTTCTGCCTTTCACCCCAGAAGCCTCTCGAAGCAAGTGGTTTGCTTGTCTCCACCTGTGTACCAGGTGAGATAAAGAAGAGTGGAAGCTATTAAGTCAGATGGATTTACAGAGACCAAGCTTGCAGCATTGCACCATGAAGCAGAGTGTCTGGGCAGTTTGCTTTCGTGTCATGTATGAAGAAAGAGGAAAGAACAGTGATTACACCTCCAACACACTAAACTCAGAGAGGCTAGCAAATCCCCAAGCTCATGGAGAGATGAGGATTGAAAGTGAATGGATGTGATCATCATCTGCTCCTTCTGACTGTACTAGACCTCCCACATCCCTTGTATTGAGCTCATAAGTGTGGTACTTCCTCAGATGGCAGAACAGACAGGTTAAAAAAAAAACAACCCTGAATTTCTCTCATACCATTCACACTGTGTATGCCCACGCTTGGATTCCTGTTTCTACAAAGAAAAAGTCAGTCCATGAAATCCAATATTCATAAAGAGTGGGAAAGATGGGACTGCAGCCAGATATCTCACTTGCTGGTGGTTTCACAGCCTGCTGAGAAGGAATGAAGAAGAAGACACCAGAGATGCCACGATGAGACATCGTGACCTAACAGAAACAATCCAGATGAGCAAGGAGGAATCCTGGGCTCTCCCTATCAGCTGTGTGGTCATTGACAAGCTCTTCTGGCCAGTTAAGTCCTAGAAGATGTCAGCTACTTACTCAAAGATTGTGATAGAAAAGAATGCATGAAAGGATGTTTTACAGAGATGTGGGAGGATTAAAGGAGCCAGTAGGAAATGGCAAAGGAGCTACCACCCACAGGAAGTCTTTAACACCTCTGGGTCTGAACAGGACCAGACAGTGCAAAAAGGTTACTGGAAGATAGTGGGAGGTACAGGGCTAGAGAAGCAGCCACCAACAGAAATGTGGCCATCGACTGGGACACAGGTAGTGCCAACACCACACGGGGCAAATCCAGCTTGACTCTGTCTCCTAATGCCATCTGATCTCATGTCAAAGCAACGAGAGAGACTGACTGACTCCTTGACCTACCAAGGCCAACTGGAGTATGGGAAATGGATCTGGAAGTGCAAACCAATGGGACAGCCCATCTTTATGCCTTATTTTCTCCTTTGACACACAAGAATAATTATACAATCCTACTTACTCCTCAGGGTCTTCTTAGAAATTGTGTATAATCATAACTGTGAATGTACTTCGTTAAAGTTTCCAGCCTGGTGCAGATGCTGTGTTGGAGAAGACCTCCCTCTGTTCTCTGTGGAGTACCTCACCCACGCCCATGCCCCGGCCAGGGGAGGCTCCCCCACCCCCAACCAGTGCCAGAATGATGTGAACAGAGCAGCACAGGGCTCTGCAGGTGGCAGGGAGGGGGGGAGCCGCACAAGCAAGGAAATAATAGAGACTGGATTGTTTATGCTTGTGAGAAAGGGTGCATGAATATGGATAAAACCCTGTGCACATTTTGCTAATTACCCAGCATCAGTGTTAAAGGAGAAAAGAGCCCACTGCAGATTTTCAAGCCAATTCCATCCCTTCAAGCCCACCCCCACCTTTGCACACACACACAAATCACCGCTGCCACCACCGCCACCACCATCACCATTTTCTCTCCACTCACACAAATAACTGACAATGGTCCCCTGAATATAAGCCACATGGACCCATTGGAGTTAAATACAAATTGCCAGAAGATTCCAATCCTGCATCATGCCAAGAGAGCTCAAGGAAGAAAGTCCCATCCTGTGATCCCAGTTGGCAGGAGCCTCCGTCCTATAATTTTCTCATGGAGTCAAAGCAACCTTATAACCTCACAGGTAAAGATATGAGATATATGGAGGGAGGGGAAAGCTCTGGATAGACAAAGAACAGCACATAAGTAAGTTGAAGCCAGATCTACAGGGAGCCAAAATTGTGGAACAAACGGCACATGTACACACACACACACACACACACACACACACAAATCCTAATCTTTGGTTCCCAGTCTAAATTAAGACCTGTTTCCTTTCCCTGCCCACCAGAAATTGACTGACCAAACTCTGGCCAGATGTTTGCATATGTGTAGAACCAACCCTAAGAAAATCAAAAACCATGAGTTCTAGCCTTTGTTTGCTGGAAACTCCTAGACTTTTCCCAGACAGCCCCCAGGTAGATGCCTACTGACTCCTCTGAAAATCAGCAGAGATATGGCAGTTGGAAAAAGTGCTCAGAGGAAAGGCTTACATGGGATGGAGACTTGAAGGGAGGAACTCAAACAAACTGGCTTTGATCCTGAAGCCCTTCACCAAAGATTTGTAGGGGATATGCTACATGTGTGTCTCACAATCAACCAAGCTAATGGGTCACCATTCAGTGAGCACCTGTTCCTGAACTCTGTGCATCAGGGTAATGACAGGATACAGTCTTTTTATATAATCCCTCACATTTGTGTTCTCCTCCACAAGGAAGCAGCAGTCAGATGCACTAGACTAGAGGCACTGCCCTGGAAGTCTGAGACCAAGATTTTTACACTGGCTCTGTACCAGCAGCTATGTGATTATGAGTAAAGCATTTGGCTCTTCTGGGCCTCAGTCCTACAGTTCTCTTCATCTGTAAGATTAAAAAGCTTGGCCCAAAGAACTCTCACTGCTCTAAACTTCAAAGAAACTCTATAAATAACAATGCTGGTAGCTAACATACATTAAGTTTTTCTAAGTTCCAAGTACTATTTTACACACCTTAGCTCAGGGGTCCCAACCTTTTTGTCACCAGGGACCAATTTCATGGAAGGCAATTTTTCCATGGATAATCTGGGGGTTGGGGCCTTCAGCCTTAGCTCAGTATTGCTCAGTATTTCTCAATAACCGAGTGAATGAAATGTTATTGTGTTCATTTAATAGATAAGAAAATCAAGTCCCAGAGTAGTTAGGTCATTTCCCTGAGTTGGTAAGTGAGAGGGTGGAAATTAGAACCCTACAACAGTATATTGATTGTATAGCATTTTGATGAAAAGCATAGACTTGTACTTCTATTTTTATCATGGTAAAATACACATTAGATAAAATTTACTATCTTAACGACTTTAAGTATACAATTCAGTAGCATTAATTACCTTCATATTGTTGGACAACCACACCACCATCCATTTTCAGAACTCTTTTCATCTTGCAAAACTGAAACTCCTTATCCCTTAAACAATAACTCTATTTTCCCTTTCCCTAGTCCCTAGCAACCACCACACTACTTTCTGCCTCTATAATCTTTACCATTCTAGGTGTCTCTTATAAGTGGAATTGTAGAGTATTTGTCTATTGTCACTGGCTTAAGTCCTTTAGTATGATGTCTTCAAGGTTCATCCACATTGTAGCCCAGAACAGAACACCCTTCCTTTTTTAAAGCTGAATATTTCAGTATATGTATACAGCACATTTTGCTTGTTGGTTCATCTATCGATGAACAGTTGCATTGCTTAGATATTATAAATGATGCTGCTATGAACATGAGTGTATAAACATCTCTTAGAGATGCTACTTTCGATTCTTTAGGATATATACTTAGAAGTAAAATTCTGGGGTCATGTGGTAAATCTATATTTAATTTTCTGAAGAACCACCATGCTATTTTCCATAGCACCTACACACCATTTTACATTCTCATCAACAATGCAAAAGTGTTCCAGTTTCTCCACAGCCTCATCGGAACTTTGTTATTTGTGTACGTGTGTGTGCGTGCATATGTGTGTGCTTATACTGGTCATCCTAATGGGTATGAGCTGGTGTCTCATTGTGTTTTGATTTGCATTTCCCTAATGACTAGTGATGTTGAACATTTTCTTATGTGCTTTTTGGTTGTTCATAGATCTTCCTTTTTTTTTAAAAGCACTTCCAAACAGAATTGGAAGTGGGTCCCTCTCATGATGGAGAAAAGGTGAGAGAGAGAGAGACAGGCAACAGCCACGGAGGGGTATAAATATCCTTCTCTGTTTGAAATTGGTTGCAAGTCTTTCTTTTTCTTTTTTTATTGTTGGGGATTCATTGAGGGTAAAGTCCCTCTTATAATTGTGTCTTGCCCCCAAGAGGTGTGTCACACACCGAAACCCCACCCTCCTCTTTCCTTCCCTCTCTCTGCTCTTCCTTTCCCCACCTCCCCACCATGTACTAGGTTATTAATTGTCCTCATATCAAAATTGAATATATAGGATTCATGCTTCTCCATTCTTATGATGCTTTACTAAGAATAATGTGTTCCACTTCCTTCCAGGTTAAGACAAAGGATATAAAGTCTCCATCTTTTTTAATGGCTGAATAGTATTTCATGGTATACCTATACCATAGTTTGTTGATCCATTCCTAGGTTGGGGGGCATTTAAGCTGTTTCTACATTTTGGCGATTGTAAATTGAACTGTGATAAACAGTCTAGTGCAAGTGTCCTTATGATAAAAAGATTTTTTTCCTTCTAGGTAGATGCCCAGTAATTGGATTGCAGGATCAAATGGAAGGTGCAGCTTGAGTTCTTTGAGGTTTCTCCATACTTCTTTCCAAAAATGTTGTATTAGTTTGCAGTCCCACCAGCAGTGTAAAAGTGTTCCTTTCTTTCCACATCCACGCCAGCATCTGCAGTTTTGATGTTTTGTGATGTGGGCCATTCTCACTGGGTTATGGTATGTCAGGGTGGTTTTGATTTGCATTTCTCTAAAAATTAGGGACAATGAGCATTTTTTCGTATGTTTGCTAGCCATTCATCTGTCTTCTTTAGAGAAGGTTCTATTCATGTCTATTGCCCATTGATATATGGGATTATGGGCTTTTTTCATGTGGATTAATTTGAGTTCTCTATAGATCCTAGTTATCATATATCTTCTTTAGTGAAATGTCTATTCAAGTCTTTCACCCATTTTTGAATTTGATTGATTTTTTGATGTTAGATTTTAAAAATTCTCTATATAATGTGGACATTGGTCCCTTATCAAAATGATTCACAAATATTTTCTTCTATTCTATGGATTTGCCTTTTATTCCATTGGTAGTGTCTCTTGATGCACATGTTTTTAATTTCCATGTAGTCTAATTTGTCTATTTTTTCTTTTGTTGTCTATGCCTTTGGTATCATATTCAAGAAATCATTGCCAAATCCAATGTAACCAAAAGCTTTTTCTCTATGTTCTAAGAATTCTATAGTTTTAGGTCTTACATTTAGGTCATGAACCTATTTTGAGTTAATTTTAAAATATAGTGTTAGGTAAAAGTCCAACTTTATTCTTTTGCATGTGGATATCCAGTTTTCCTCACACCATTTGTTGAAAAGACTGTCTTTTCCCCCTTGAACGGTTTTGAAACTCTAGTCAAAAATCATTTGACCACATATGCAAGGATTCACTTCTGAACCCTCTATTCCATTGGTCCATATGTCTGTCTATATCCCCATAAATACTGTCTTGATTAGTAGGTTTTGATATCAGAAAGCATATCAAGGCAGGGTTTTCCTGCCTTGTTCATTTTCAGGAATATTTTGGTTATTTGGAAGATTCCATGTGAATTATGAATTTTAGGAGGGGGTTTTCTACTTCTGTAGAAACCATCATTAGGATTGTTACAGGGATTGTGCTAAATCTATAGATCACTTTGAGTAGTATTGCCATTTTGCCACTATTAAATCTTCTGGTCTTCATGGGATATCTTTCCATTTATTTATGTCTTCTTAATACACATAGTCTTTTTATCAATATGCTATTCTATCTAGACACAAGACTCTGCAGTCTAGTATTCCTTCCACTGTATCAAATAGCTTCTTGTCAGTTTCCTAGAGGAATTTATTCATCTTCAGCTCACTCTGAGAAAAACTAAGAAGAGGCTTTGCACTATGACCCAAAATTTCCAAGCAAGTTCTAATGAATATTCCACCTTCAATGAGCAAAATACATGTATGGGCAAAATACAACTTCTGGGTGAAAGCTTGTCTCCAGCTATGGCATACACATTCTACCCAGCATATACTCAGTCAATGTTATATGTACCTGTACACAGCAAATGCTCAATAAAATCTTAGCAAAATATCTAGCAAACTATAAGTACTTGATAATGTTCTGACACAGAGATTAGAAAACACAGCAGAAATGATCCATTGGAATGGGTGAGGAAGTTATTAAACAGCATCAAAAATAAGATTAAATAATAAAATTAAATGTACAAAGACATTATATTATCTATACTGGCAGCTTCAGGTCATAGTATTACTCCTCCACCCCTGCTTTGCCACTGCCTCTACACAGAGCTACCCATCTAAACCCACACTGCCTCCATGTGCCAAAGGAGAAAATCATCTTCTAAAAGGAAAGCCTCCCTCCCTGGGCCCAGACTTACTGCCATATTTCTGCCTTGGACTTTACATCTAACTTTTCAGCAGGGGAGGCTAGAGTTGATTGGATTATAGGAATACAAATGGATTAATTTGGGGTGGATTAGATACATCACGAAACATAAGTTTGTCTTGCATTAACATAAAAATGTCATAAAAATGTAGATGCTGAGGCAGAGCTTATTTGTGATGCTGCTAATGCATTGTTACTCCAGCAAAAGATGTACACAATATTTACGCTGTATCTGACCACATAAAACATGTCGTATACATATGCAATTTTTTATTATGTAGAGGGAAAAGAGCCAGAGGGCCCTTCAGAATTCCAATTCTGGAGCTTCTGATTTCCTTTCGTTTTTAAAAATTTTTTTCTTTATTTTCAAGAAACAAATACAGTTTTAAACCATCATTACTGTATTTTGAACAGTTAATATTTCATATCGTGACATCTCTACTCAGAGGTAACAGGTTTAGTTGATTACTATTTGTTTATAGAGCTGGAGAAACCTGCAATCACAGGGAACATAGAAGGACTGCAATTAGATCTATTGGCTGAGAGCTGCACCTCGCTGACCCACGGTTAAGTGGTTAGCGCTATCAGAGAGAAAATGCCTACTGGCAGCTGGCACATCTGCACATAATAATATGGGCAAAACTGACACGGCCACTAAAGGCTGCTGCTCTCTTCTTTACCCAGAAGCTGAAAACAGATCATGCTTTTTAATAGTGCATCAACACATTTCTTCTGAATTAGCATAATCATGTGCGTTATGGGAGGAAACGGGTACATCTTGGCTAAGCTGCTGTGAATTCTTCAACATATTCAAATAAAAGGAGTTTTTCCTCCCTACAAACCTGATTCCATACCTAGCTCATAGTTCATTAAAAAGAGAAAGGAGAGGCAGAGAACAATAGGAGAAAGAGAGTTAACTCAAGTATTAAAATAAGTAATGCCCTATATGTGACAGGTATGAATAATATACTTCACCTGAGACAGGAGAGGGGGTGTGGTTAGCATAAATGCACAAAGAGGAATCCACCAATGTTGCAGTGATAAGGATCTTGATGAGTGATTTTAAATAAGACCATCTTATGTGCCTGGTACTGCATGAAGACTTTACAGCATCTACCAAGTGTTCAAGCCAGCACTTTTATAGCCAGGTACCCCAAATCATCTCTCTACCAATCATTTTTAGATCCCAAAGCAAACAGGGCTGGGCATGTCAACAGCAGATTTTCTTGCAGATGTGAGGGAATGACCTCTAGGTAGCAGGCCAAAGAAATTACCATGCTGCTCTAAGACAAGAAGGGGTGTACAGGGCCGTGGTGACCTCTTAGTCCCCACTAGGGGCACACAGAATCTGTAAGTAGCCCCTGCACTACTGGTTGACAACCGTCAAACCAGCAGCTTTCTGAGTCTGACCATCTGGTATCCTTGCCTGAAGATTAAACTTTAATCCTTTGGAATGATGACTCTAGTGTCTGGTCTTCTCCCTGTGCAGTACCAACTGTGAGTGGGTCGATCTGGCCAAAGCTTCTCATCTATTCACTGATAGAGACCCATTTAGTCACTTGCTCTTTTCTATGGTATTTCACAACAAACTATAGTGCTGGCAAAACATATTTTAAAAATTACTTTTGACTATTCTGTTGTACACTCAATTTGGGGGCAGATAATTAACAATGAAAGAAATACACACCCAGCACCAGGGAAAATTAGTAAAAAATTTTTTGAGATTTCTTGCAAGGTAAGTTCATTCGCGCTACCAATGTCACAGGAATTTCAGCTTGCCCACAGATAGAAACTATAACAGAAAATACAGACCTCAAGAAAAATAGTCAACTTTTTTATGCTGTAGCAAACTGGCCCACAGATCTCATAGAAAAGTCCCATGGCAAACTAGCAAGACATCTGCAAGAATATTAGGTAGTAGGTGACTATGCTAGGACTAGGATTCCAGTTTGTCAGACAGGCCAAGTATATACTCGTGATACTGTGCTGGATGTAGTTAGCAATAAAAATTGAAGGCATATCATCACTGCTTTGACTTTTCCTAAAGTACAATTTATAACAAAAATACCCAAATCATTATATAAGACAAGTTGAAAAAAAAAAAAAAAAACTTCATTTCCAGACCTTTTCAAGTCCACAAATCTCAAAGAATTTCAATGGCCACAGCCTCTAATTCCAATGTAATTAAATTATATTTAAATAAGAAAGAAATAGAAATCTGTTATATAGCTCTAACATATAATCAGTTGAAAGCCTGGAATGAGAATAAAAAGATGATGGAGTACATTCAACATACAAAAATAGTAACAGTAATGAGAAAGACAACTAACCAACACCAATTTTAAAAGCAAGGTCAAAATATCCCAAGTTCAAAAAATAAAAGGAAATGCACATGAAGACACAGTTGTGAAAATGGTGTACGAAGACAAGAAGTAGATCTTAAAAGCAGCCAGAGGAAAATACAACATTATTTCAAAGGAATAATAATTAGGCTGACAGCTGAATGCCAAACAGCAACAATGGTGTTCTCAATCAGAGTGAAAAACATCTTTAGGTGGCTGACAGAAATAATTGTCATGTCAATTTAGAATTGCATACCTAGTGAAATATCTTTTTAACATTAAGGATGAATAAAAAACATTTTCAAACAAACACAAGCCAAGAAACGTTTACCAAAGGAGATCGTACAAGGTATATTTCAAGATGAATAAAAACCATCACAGATTAAAGTTTTGTGATGTAAGAAGGAATGTTTTATGATGGCCTTGTAATGAATCAGTTTGGCTAGAATAAACTACATCTTACCAATTCTGTGGGAATTCCCTTTCTTATGTTCGCAGTTGGTGGGGAAGTCTTGGGAGAGTCCGGAACATTGTTGTTGATTAGCTGACTCACTTCATTGCTGTGACGCAGCTGCTCTCCTTTGCCCTGGATGCTCCTTGGGCTTCTTTGAATGTTGGGCCAGGCTTGTATGCTCAGCTTCATGACAAAGGGCTCAGCTTCTGCAATATACTCACACTATTAAGGTCAGAGGCAGCAAGAACCAACATGAGTTTTAGTCCAAGTTCTATGTTCCCAGCTCATGCTTGTTGGGGTCCAGCTTACTCTTGATCACTTCACTTTTGCATCCATCTTTCCTTCCTAACCACTTGTGGACTTCGAGCTCCAGCCATGGATATAAAGTCAACAGTTCTACAGTCAGCCTAATCAAGTCCTACAAATTATGAAAGCCAACTCCTTATGATAAATACAATATATAGTATACATGTATATGTGTGTATAACATTATACTAATTATATATGTAATATAATTATATATTATATTTAATAATTAAAATATTCCTTCTGTTTTCTTTGGAGTCATTCTAATTTTTATACATTGTTAAACTGAAGGCTCAAATCATTAATTTTCATTCTTTCATTTTATTACAAATGCTTAAAACTAAGTACTGCTTTAGTATCATTCCATAGTATTACATACATGGAGAAATCTAAACAAATATTGACTGATTCAGATAAAACAGTAATAATAAGTATTCTGAAGATTTAAAATCACATGGAACTTACACACATGACCAACAATAACATATTAATTGGGAAAGGATTATAATAGTTAAAGTGATCTCAAGCTCCTCCATTGTTCAGAAAGAGGATAAGGATACTGATTAGATGTAAATCAACCATTTGTGTTAAAATTTCTAGGTAGAATGGAGATAGAGTTTACAAGTGTTAAAGTACAGAGAGAAAAGAAAGAAAAAATTATCAGCCCAAAAGTACACTAGAAAGGAAAGGGAAACAGAGAGGTAGAAAAAATAGAAAGTCTAATACAAGATGGTAGCAGTAAGTCAAAATTTATGAGACACCGCGTGAGGCAGAGCAGCAGCCTGAGGATTTGAATAATAAATGAACTTGAACAGCTACTTCACTAATTCTATGGATGAGACCAGAATTGGTGCCTTGACAAGCTGAAGAAGAGCTTTAGATGAAGAAAACACCAAAAGCCTTACAGAAACACCCACTAGTCTGACAGTAGAATGCAGTAGGTAATCAGAGAGTAGCAGAGTCATAAAATCATGTTCCTAGAGAGTAAAAAAGATAAGGAAACAAACAAAGAAGAAACCACTTCTAGACAATATCCTAGTTCCCAGGAAGCACACAGCTTCTCTTCCTGCAGCCAACTTCCGTGAGACTTAGGACACATTAGCATGACCAGCACCTTTCTGAGAATTAGGGAAAAGGTGCTCGCTCATGGCAGCACAATTAGAACAAGGAAGCTCAACCAGGAAAAATAAGTAAATGAATAAATAAATAAAGTCAAAAGGCAAAATAAAGAATTTAGAAAAATACTTTTAAAATGTTACAAATTCCATACTCAGACACGTATGTTGTGAAAATTAGTAAAAATATTCAAAGATTATATGAATGTATTTAAAGAACTTCTAAAGATTGATGGAAAAGCAAAAATCATATAGAAGAAAAAAAAACAAGAAAAGAAAAGAAAATAGTGACTAGGGACTGAGTCACCATCAGGGGAGACAGCAGTGCAGGTGCGGGCTGGGGTCTCTGCGAGGCCAGGAACGTGACTTGCATTTACCTAAAGGTGACACTAAATGTAAAATTGTGACAAGGTACCACAGTGATTGTGGAATGATTTTTTATTTGATATACTCCAATGAGGCTGTGACAAGCAAAGTGCTTCCAAATACGACAGGAAGTTGCAGAAAAAAAATAAAAGTATCAAATGGACTGAAAACAATCAGGGTAGAAGCTGTCTCTGATAAATGGCAAGAGAACAGCAAAATCCATGGTGGAAGGCTGTCATGTGTCAGGTTTCTGAAAAGGATGAGAGCCCAGAGAGCCCTAAAGTCTGGGGAGAAAAGAGGAGATGAAAAAAGATGCACTCCACACCCTAGATCCACAAAACCAGACTGCCTTCCAGGATCCACTTAGTCTGCTGTTAGCTGTACCAGGAACCCACCTGTGCTTGGTGGCCTAACATCTAGAAAGAGCTAGGGCTACAGACGAGAGGTTTCCATCCAGAAGCAGAGTTAAAGGACAGAAATTTAGCAAGTAACCTGGTGGATTAGAGCTGCACCAAGAGAGAAGGTTGAAGAACGCACATCAACTGTGCTGAGGTGAGCTGCGACCCCAAGGATACAAACAAAAGGGCTCACACCCAGATATTCCAAAGCCACACCCCCTGTCTCCCTGGGCAACCAGAGGAGGCCAGGCATCTACTCAGGTGACAACCACCACGGAACAGATCAGGGATGGAAATGCAAGCCTCCTGAGACTTCAACCCAGAGTACCTCTTTCACTAGGGTCGAACAGAGCTAAAAACAAGACAGAACCACTTAGCCCCACCACACCAAACAGGTCCCCAGTTTCTCAGGCCATAGCATTGTATGGGTCCTCAACAAAGCTCCAGGGGAAAAATCAAATGGTGTAAAATAATCATGGGGCTAAATCAGCGGAAAACCTCTGGTAACATGAATAACCAGAAAAGATCAACTCCCCCAAGGAAAGATATGGCAGATGTAACTGAAGATCCCATTCATAAACAACTGGCCGAGATGTCAGAAATCGAATTCAGAATTTGGATTGCAAACAAGATTAATAGAATGGAGGAAAATTTGGAACTAGAAATTCGAGGAGCAATTCAAAAGTTGGAATTAGAAATTCAAGGAGAAATTCAAAAGTTGTCTCAAGAATTTACCAAATTTAAAGACAAAACCACCAAAGATTTTGATGCACTGAAGCAAGAATTTGCAACCCTCAAAAATCTGAAAAATACAGTAGAATCCCAGAGTAACAGAGTGGAGCAAGCAGAAGAAAGTATTTCTGACATTGAAGACAAAGCTTTTGAACGCTCCCAAAATCTCAAAGAGGAAGAGAAATGGAGAGCAAAAATGGATCACTCTTCTCAGAGAGCTCTGGGATAATTTGAAGAAGGCTAATATCCACCTCATTGGAATCCATGAAAGTGACGAAGTGGCCTCACAAGGCAAGAGGCCCTTCTCCATGAAATTATAAAAGAGAATTTTCCAGACATGCCAAGAGATTCTGAAATTCAGATAGCAGACAGTTTTAGAACCCCAGCACAACTCAATCTGAATAAGACATCCCCCAGGCATATCATAATTAACTTCACTAAAGTTAGTATGAAGGAGAAAATTTTGAAATCAGCCAGATGTAAGAAATCCATTACCTACAAAGGGAAGAATATTAGAATGACTGCAGATCTCTCTGCTGAAACTTTTCAAGCCAGAAGAGGGTGGTCATCGACTTTTAATCTCCTAAAGCAAAATAACTTTCAACCCTAGATCCTGTATCCAGCTAAACTGAGTTTCATTTATGATGCAGAAATTAAATACTTTAATGACATTCATATGTTGAAGAAATTTGCCATAACCAAAGCAGCTCTTCAGGATATTCTAAGACCTATCCTCCATAATGACCAGCCCAATCCTCGACCACAAAAGTAAACTCACTCAGAAACTTTTGATCAAACTCCAACTTCCACAGTGGTGAAGGGATTAAAAATGTCCACTGGACTTTAAAAAAAACTCAATACCCCAAATTTTACCAAACTTATCAATATTCTCCATTAATGTGAATGGCTTAAACTGTCCTCTAAAGAGGCACAGGTTAGCTGGGACTGGATACAAAAACTCAGGCCAGATATTTGCTGCATACTAGAGTCACATCTTACCTTAAAAGACAAATATAGACTCAGGGTCAAAGGATGGTCGTCCACATTTCAGGCAAATGGTAATCAGAAAAAAGCAGGTGTTGCAATTCTATTTGCACATACAATAAGCTTTAAAGCAACAAAAGTAAGGAAGGATAAGAATGGTCACTTCATATTTGTTAAGGGTAATACTCAAAATGATGAGATTTCAATTATTAATATATATGCACCAAACCAGAATGCACCTCAATTTATAAAAGAAACTCTAACAGACATGAACAACTTGAATTCCTCCAGCTCCATAATAGTTGGAGATTTCAACACTCCTTTGGTAGTGTTGGAGCAATCCTCCAATAAGAAGCTGAGCAAAGAAATTTAGGTTTAGATTCAAACCTAACCATCCACATTTGGATTTAGCAGACATCTACAGAAAATTTCATCCCAACAAAACTGAATACACGTACTTCTCATCAGCCCACGGAACATACTCCAAAATTGATCACATATTAGGTCACAAGTCTAACCTCAGTAAATTTAAAGAAATGGAAATTATTCCTTGCATCTTCTTGGACCACCATGGAATAAAAGTTGAACTCAGTAACAACAGGAATCTGCATACTCATACAAAAACATGGAAGTTAATAACCTTATGCTGAATGATAGCTGGGTCAGAGATGAGATTAAGAAGGAAATCACCAAATTTTTGAAACAAAACAACAATGAAGACACAAATTATCAGAACCTCTGGGATACCACAAAGGCATTCCTAAGAGGGAAATTTATAGCACTGTAAGCCTTCCTCAAGAGAACGAAAAGAGAGTAAGTTAACAACCTAATGAGACATCTCAAGCAACTAGAAAAGGAAGAATATTCTAACCCCAAACCCAGTAGAAGAAAAGAAATAACCAAAATTAGAGCAGAATTAAATGAAATTGAACACAAGAGAATTATACAACAGATAAATAAATCAAAAAATTGGTTTTTTGAAAAGGTCAATAAAATAGATAAACCTTTGTCTAACCTAACTAGGAAAAAAAGAGTAAAATCTCTAATCTCATCAATCAGAAACAACAAAGACATAATAACAACAGACTCCTCAGAAATTCAAAAAATCTTTAATGAATATTACAAGAAACTTTACTCTCAGATATATGAAAAACTGAAGGAAATTGACCAATACTTAGAAGCACGTCACCTTCCAAGACTTAGCCAGAATCAAGTGGAAATGCTGAACAGGCCAATATCAAGTTCTGAAATAGCATCAACCATACAAAACCTCCCTAAAAAGAAAAGCCCGGGACCAGATGACTTCAAGTCAGAATTTTACCAAACCTTTAAAGAGGAATTAGTACCTACATTACTCAACCTGTTCCAAAATGTAGAAAAAGAAGGAAGACTACCCAACACATTCTATGAAGCAAACATCACCCTGATCCCCAAACCAGGAAAAGACCCAACAAGAAAAGAAAATTATAGACCAATATCACTAATGAATATAGATGCAAAAATATTCAACAAGATCCTAACAAACAGAATCCAGCAACACATCAAACAAATTATACATCATGACCAACTCAGTTTTATCAAGGCTGGTTCAATATACGTAAATCTATAAGTATAATTCAGCACATAAACAAATTAAAAAACAAAGACCATATGATTCTCTCAATCAATGCAGAAAAAGCTTTTGATAATATCCAGCATCCCTTCATGATCAGAACACTTAAGAAAATTGGTATAGAAGGGACATTTCTCAAACTTATAGAGGCCATCTACAGCAAATCCACAGCCAATATTGTGTTGAATGGAGTTAAATTGGAATCATTTCCACTCAGATCAGGAACCAGACAAGGCTGCCCATTGTCTCCACTTCTCTTTAACATTGTAATGGAAGTTTTAGCCACTGCAATTAGGGAAGAAAAGGTGATCAAGGGTATCCATATAGGGTCAGAAGAGATCAAACTTTTGCTCTTCGCAGATGATATGATTGTATATCTGGAAAACACCAGGGATTCTACTACAAAACTCTTAGAAGTGATCAAGGAATACAGCAGCGTCTCAGGTTACAAAATCAACATTCATAAATCGGTAGCCTTTATATATACCAAAAATAGTCAAGCTGAAAAAACAGTTAAGGACTCTATTCCATTCACAGTAGTGCCAAAGATGATGAAATATTTGGGAGTTCATCTAACAAAGGACGTGAAAGATCTGTATGAAGAGAACAATGAAACTCTAAGAAAAGAAATAGCTGAAAATGTTAACAAATGGAAAAACATACCATGCTCATGGCTGGGAAGAATCAACATTGTTAAAATGTCCATACTACCCAAAGCAATATACAATTTTAATGCAATCCCTATTAAAGCTCCACTGTCATACTTTAAAGATCTTGAAAAAATAATACTTCATTTTATATGGATTCAGAAAAAACCTCGAATAGCCAAGACATTACTCAGAATTAAAAACAAAGCAGGAGGAATCACGCTACCAGACCTCAGACTATACTATAAATCGATAGTGATCAAAACAGCATGGTACTGGCACAAAAACAGAGTAGATGTCTGGAACAGAATAGAGAACCAAGAGATGAATCCAGCTACTTATTTGATCTTTGACAAGCCAATTAAAAAGATTCAGTGGGGAAAAGATTTCCTATTTAACAAATGGTGGTGGGTGAACTGGCTTGCAACCTGTAGAAGACTGATACTGGACCCACACCTTTCACCAGCAACTAAGATAGACTCTCACTGGATTAAAGATTTAAACTTAAGACATGAAACTATAAAAATACTAGAAGAGAGTGCAGGGAAAACCCTTGAAGAAATCTGTCTGGGTGAGTATTTTATGAGGAGGACCCCCCAGGCAATTGAAGCAGCTTCACACTACTGGGACCAGATCAAGCTAAAAAGCTTCTGCACAGCCAAGAACACAGTAAGTAAAGCAAGCAAACAGCCCTCAGAATGGGAGAAGATATTTGCAGGTTATGTCTCCGACAAAGGTTTAATAACCAGAATCCACAGAGAACTCAAATGTATAAGCAAGTGATCCCATCGCAGGCTAGGCAAGGGACTTGAAGAGAAACTTCTCTGAAGAAGACAGGCACACGGCCTACAGACATATGAAAAAATGCTCATCATCTTTAATCATCAGAGAAATGCAAATCAAAACTACTTTGAGATATCATCTAACTCCAGTAAGATTAGCCCATATCACAAAATCCCAAGACCAGAGATATTGCCGTGGATGTGGAGAAAAGGGAACTCTTCTACCCTGCTGGTGGGAATGCAAATTAATACATTCCTTTTGGAAAGATGTTTGGAGAACACTTAGAGATCTAAAAATAGATCCGCCATTCAATCCTATAATTCCTCTACTAGGCATATACCCAGAAGACCAAAAATCACATCATAACAAAGATATTTGTACCAGAATGTTTATTGCAGCCCAATTCATAATTGCTAAGTCATGAAAAAAGCCCAAGTGCCCATCAGTCCACGAATGGATTAATAAATTGTGGTATATGTACACCATGGAATATTATGCAGCCTTAAAGAAAGATGGAGACTTTACCTCTTTCATATTTACATGGATGGAGCTGAAACATATTCTTCTTAGTAAAGTATCTCAAGAATGGAAGAAAAAGTATCCAATGTACTCAGCCCTACCATGAAACTAATTTATGGCTTTCACATGAAACCTATAACCCAGTTATAACCTAAGAATAGGGGGAAGGAGGAAAGGGAGCAGAAGGAGGTGGGAGGTGGGCAGAGGGGGGGTGATTGGTGGGATTACACCTGTGGTGCATCTTACAAGGTTATATGTGAAACTTAGTAAATGTAGAATGTAAATGTCTTAACACAATAACTAAGAAAATGCCAGGAAGTCTATGTTAACCAGTGTGATCAAAATGTGTCAAACGGTCTGTAAAACCAGTGTATGGTGCCCCATGATCGCATTAATGTACACAGCTATGATTTAATTTAAAAAAAAGTTTTATCAAAAAAAAATAAGAAAATAGTGACTAATTCTCACATAAATTGGATTTAATTTTGACCAAAGTACATTACTTAAACATTAATTTTTAATTCAACTTGTTAATACGTTGTTTAGGATATTGCATCCTCATTTATAAGTGATTTATGTTTGTAATTCCCCCTTTATAGTAATATATTTTCTCCAATTTTAATATCAGGTATACCCAGATCGAGTAGAATGATTTTGAAGTATTTCTTCTTTTTCTATTGTCTATAAGATTTGGCATGATCTTTTTTTCGAAATTATGTTTTTTACTACTATTTACAAAAAATACTAGTTGTCTATTTTTTGAGACTTAAAAAAAATAATAAGAGGAAGTTAACTGATGACTCCATACTGAATCTCAGAGTCAAAGCATTCTATAATAGACATACTCTTATTTGACAATGTGAATATTCCTTTCTTTGCATTATTATTATTATTATTGCTTAATATTTCAATGTAGCAATTGTCTGATTCCTTTTCTGAATGTATTTACGTTCGTTCATTCTTTACAAGGTTTTTGTTTCTAGTCCTTATTTTAAACATCATTATTGTTATTAAAATTTAAGCCTTTTTAATTTTGTGAAGGCAAAAAAATGAAAACCTAATAAACACATGTATATGTAAAAATAAAAAAATTAAAAAATCATATAGAAAAATGAGCAAAATAAATGAAAAAACAATTCCTCAAAATACATAAAAAGTGCTCCAAAATGTGAAATATTCAACTTCATTCTATACAAGAGAAATATAAATTAAAATACAACAAGATATCACCTGAGGGTCAGTGGGCCTCTGACGTCATTTGTCCCATTACTTCTCTCTCATTCTACAGTCGTGGGGGAAGTCAGAATCCTCACAGCCCATGTTTGCCCCCCAAAGGCACATTTCCACTCCTCTTCCAGAACTGCAAAGAGCTGGTATCTACACAAGACCAAACATAAACTGCTTTGTATTAAAGAGTGTGTTTCTTGAAGACTACTGGAGTTAATTTTGCTGTTGGGATGACTGGCAGTTTCCTCCTGAGGGGGTATGACTTTTTCTACAATACTGAAAATTTTTGGTAACTGGAAATTATGCTCTTACCAAACCATGTGAGAGCAGTTTTCACACTCTGCCTTCTCAGTGTGATCATGTTCACTGTAGTACAGGTTTCCTATTTATACAACATTAGGGTGAAGGATGCAGTGTACAGCTAAAAATGAAGTTCAACGGAGCAACTTTGACCGGATAAGCACAGAGCTTGAACACAGCAGTGTCCAGATAGGATGGGGAGTATGCAAGACAGGACATTGGACTGTGAAGAGAAAATCTTACTGCATGCTGTATATCACTTCTTATCTCATGTTTTAAATTTTATGTTCTTTGTTATAAATTTACAAACATAAATAGCATACAAAATTAAATAAGTATGATTTTATGTTTGTAACTTTACTCTTGCTTGTAACTTTTTACCATACCATAATATAATTCATCAATAAAAATATGTATATTGGAGAAAAAAAAAACAAGATATCATTTCTCACCCATCAGGTTGACAGAACATTAAAATCTTGACAATCCACTCTGTAGCAGTGCTACAAGGAATCACTCTCATACATTCCTCATGGAAATTAAAAGTAGTGTAGCCCACATGAAGGGAAATTTGGCAATTTCTAACAAAATTGCATATACATTTTACCCTTCAACTCAGCAATCCCACTTCTAAGAATTTACCCTGTAATTATACCTTTGACAATACAAAAATACATATGCATGAACTTATTTAAGGAAGCATTATAAGTAATGCAAAATGCTGAAACGTCTCTAAATGCCCAAACATAAAGAAAAGGTACTCACTCTTGCAGACCGTAGGAGATGGGTTGAAAAGATGGTGGTATATACACACAATGAAGTACTGGGCAACTATTTTAAAACAAGCGAAGTTTTAAAAAGGAACAGACAGAAGCCATTTTTAGTATACACTATTAAGTGAAAAGCCAAGTACAAAAGAAGGTGTTCTGTATGCTATCTCTTATATACAAGGGTGGGGTGGCGACAGAGCATACACAAACCTGCTTCACCACCCCCCCACATGCAAAAAGCACTGGGAAGATGAAACAGAAAACAATAAAATTGGCTACTTACAGGGTGGTAAGATAGGGTCAAAGGGATAAGAAAAAATAAAATTTCTCTATGTATGCCTTTTTATGCAATTTTGATTTTTAAGCACATTTCAATGTTCTACACATTCAAATATAAAAGTACATGAGTAGGATGGGTAAAATATAAAAATCAAATGAAAACAGAAAGAAATAAATTCATACAAAGGAATAATATAAGCATACTAAAAGGACATTTTAACAAAGAACTATACAAGTAAGTTTTGAACACAGTACTTTGATGTGTACCTATTTTCTAGGGAAAAACAGAACTGCAAACAAATCTTGAACAATTCTTAACAAGTTGAGTGGGGTTGGTAGTAGTGTGGGTATAGTAATTTTGAAAATATTTTATGTACATTTCAGTATTGAGCAAATTGGTAAATATGTTGATGTTTTGAGGTTGCAGAATTCTCATAGTGGAATAAAGATACAAATATGGAATAAGAGGAAGAAAAATAGAACCCTATGGGAAAATGAAAATAAGAGGTATTGGTGTAAGCGTCTTTTATCTTGTAGCTTCACCTGCTGAAAACATCTAGAAGTAATGTCATGCTAACAGCAATGAGCTCATCAAGCATTCAGATTTTGGTTTCTAAGTACCTCTTCCCACTAAAAGGAACCAGAGGGCTCCCTGGAGAAAGGTATGATTACAGGGCTGGGACAGAGGTGATTCAATATAAGCATAGAACATCCTTTTACTGAAGAAAAGAAGGAAGTGTTTTAAAACATGATAGAAGCATGTCAAAACACACACACACATACACACATAGGAGCAGCTTGAAGAATTTCCTCTCTGGCCAATGTCTGATAATGTGTGCACCAAAATAAATAGCAGATTATAATCCACTGTAAAAAGTGGAATTCATGAGTCCATATTGATTATAAACAGATGAACAAACGTGAGAGAAAAGAGAAGGTTCTTTCTTACAATGAGATGCTGACTAATAAATTTGGAGGAAGTGATAGACTTGAATAATCACCATATTAAACCATCAATGAGCAAAAATTAGGAATAGATGTTAAATATTAGGTTCAAAGTGTGATAAATTATAAAAACTGATCTCAAGGTGTGTCCCCAAAGATAGTTACAAGGGTAAAAAATTGCAATGACACAAGGGAGAAACCAAACAAAACCTTCATCAGGTTGTCGAAATTAAGATATATAATCATAGACAGAGATCAAGTATCTCTGGGTGTGTTATCCTGAGACACATACAAGATCACATATGTAGAATTATGGCCAAGAATGCATAACCTGAAGCTCATCATGAGGAATTGTCAGACAAACCCAAAGTGAAGAAGATTCTGTAAAATAATCGGTATGTGTTTTTCAAAAATATTATATGAAATGTACATTATAAAAATATAATGAAACACAAGGAAAGGTTAAAGCACTACTATATTCTGAATTTAAAAAAAGACATGACAACTAAATATAATACATAAGCCTGGACTAAATCCTCTGCTTGAGGAAAAAAATAATTCTATAAAGGTTGTTATTGGTATAATTGACAAAATTAGATAAAGACTATTGATTAGATAAAAAGACTATTGATTAGATAAAAAGCATTGTGTTTCTATTGAATTTCCTGTTATTTAATAACTATATTCTACATATTATATCAGAAATTTTTATTATATAAGAAAGTACCCTTGTTCTTAGGAAATACACACTGATGTATTAAGGCACCGAAAAATTTGCCATCTTCTCTCATTTAAAATAATTCAGAAAATAATACAATAGATAGATAAAACAAATGTGCCAACGTGTTAAAAATTGCTGAACCCTAATAAAAGGTATATAAGTGTTCTCTCTACTTATATACCTTTTCTGTAAGTTTGAAATTATTTCCAAGTATGGTATTTTTAAAAATAAAATGTAAAAGTGAGGAAAAAGAAAAAAAAATGTCTCCTCCATAGCCCCATGCCAGAGTTAGCACTACTGAATTTCAGCAGCACATCCTTTCTACCAGGAGTCCTTGCCCCAGGCAAACTTTGTACAACCACACACTCCAGGGGTAGAGGACAAAGGGTAGCTTAGTATCTTTGAAGATCCCTTCACCCAGAGAATTGCTGCTCCCATGAGTATGAGGGAGGCAGCCACCACTTATCATGAATAGTCAGAAATCCCTGAGATCCAACTATAAGCATTAAAAATGTATAAATCTTTCAGATTCTAACTCTGAGCAGGACTGACCAATCTGGATAAAAATCTGAACTCAAAAATAACCATACCTACAATTGCTGTCTCGGTCCCAAGAGAAGTCTTACAGACAAAGCAGAGAAACCCCAGGAACAAACCATAAAAGTAAGCCTCTCCATCCAAGTCCCTGGTCTTGAGCTATACAGGAGCCAATGAAAACAAAGATCATTTGGAAGGAAGACATCTTAGAGAAGGATCTAGACCTGGTAAAAACTAAAAATAAGACGCTCTACTCTATTTCAAGAATAATGTCACTCCAAATGAGATAGATCCAACAGCACCTGATTCTGCTGCTTAACTAGAGACAGCAGACAAGCAAGTCTTGAGTCAAATTTCTCTTGGTTGAAGCTAAAGTATGCTTTTTCTACCATTATTTTAATCATTTTGAGATGACAAAGGAATTACTACTTGTGTGAGCAGATAAGGGTGCTTCCTGAGACAGCTTTGTAATCTATCTGCATGTTAATTGCATTTTTCTACAGCCTAGAACCCAAGAAATACATCCAAATGAGAAGGACGTTACAGTGGTCTTTCTTGGAAAGTTGAGCTATTTAGGGAGCTCTATCAAAACTACTGGGATAGTTTTAGGGGAAATTCTTAATTGGATGGAGGAAAATATGTGTCCACTGAGTCTTTAATAGAGCTAAAACCTCCTTGGAATACCTCTGCCACCAACTCTGGCTTGTCACCTGAGGGGGAGGAAAGCCTCAACAGAATAAAGGAATGAATAGACGCTAACAGTGATTTTGATGAAAAACTAATTAGGAATATAACAAGGAGATTATTAATTCCTGCCAGAATTAAAATCACAGCCCTTATCAAGTTGGAAACATGAGCACTAGGAAAGAACAACTCTCAGACCCTGCTTTGAAATCCCGCCACCTGGAAGGGAGGGAATGATGAATTAGAATACCCAGGCAGGAATCAAAGACATAGGCAGACATGAAAGATAATATGTAGAGACTTTGGAATGGTCACAGGAGTGAGAGGTCATTATGCCCTATGTGTGACTCTGGGTGACAGAGCATAGAACTGCTGCTGGAGCTAAGGCTGCCTTGAGGCAGGGTGTTGAGAAGAAATGAGACGAAGGTGGAGGCAAGTGGGTGGAGAAACTCCCAACATGGTCAAGAAAAGGAATTACCTTTAGAAAAGTAGCTGCAAGAAAAGTATGTTTTTAATTCTGCATTAATGTTTTCCCAGAGTTAAACTAAATAGGTTGTCAGAGTTTTATTCTTTTTCTTTTTTCTCTTTTGACTGTGAGGAAACATTGCAATTATATGTTAAATGAGAACTGTGGTCAACTTTACAAACTCTACTTTTAAGATGGTAAAAACTTGGGCTGATTTGATTGAGTCTTTGGGCCACAGACTTGGATAATGACAGAATTCCCATTTGTCAGATGGGTAGAGTAAGTTCTAAGACCGTACTTGTTGGCGAATTTAATTAGCCACAGAAATCCAGCCTTTTTCAAAGTTGGATTGGACACAGAGGAATCCTACATCGGTATAGGGTTCAGACCTCCACAAGGCAGCCCCTCCTCTCTACTGTCCCCACATGCCTCAGAAAATGCATCTCCATTTTTTAAGATCATTTATAGTGTTCTTTCTTCCCTTGTCCCCCATCAAGAGCTGGACAATGTTATAATTTTCTGTTACTAAATTTTTCATTTCTCTAAAATGGTCATAAATGCTGGCTTGATGACAATCCAGAAATACTTCATATACTAAACACAAAAACTCACTATGAAAATTGCTTGGTTTATTTTTGTTTATGTTATTGAGTTCTTGCAAATGACACAGCTGAATGTTTATCCTACCATAAGGAAATGCATTTTGTTATTTGTGTTTGTGGGGGGTTTGTGGGGGTTTTTCTAGTTTTGCTTTAAAAGATAAAGGCAATAAAAAGGAACATATACATACGCACACCGATACCCACCGCGCACACACATAAACTCCAAATTTAGCAAAAACTTATTTTACAACTTTTACCTTCCAAAATTTTATATTCTTTCCTTCTATCAATATTTAAGTATCTCAAATTCAGTATTACTAAGATAGACTAGAATTTCACCACTTCTTTCAATACTTCCCCAAGATGACTCTAGGAGGTCCATGGGCCTTCTTCACTCTACCCTCATAAAAGAGGTCTCCTTGGACGTGGCCGTGGGAGCTAAATGTCCTGGACCAGAATGTATGGAGACTAAAAGGCCCACTGAGGAGCAAAGCAAAGAGACACAAGAAGACGGCAGCTCTTGTTAATGCCATTAAGTTATATAAGCTCCCCAAATGATAGTGGCAATGGGCAATCTAACCAGATTTCACTGGAGACTGCTGTGCAATGGCAATTAAATCTAGATGAATGAGTAAAGCAAATAATGGAGAACTAGGGATGAGACGCTCATATGCATGTACGATTCCTTATTCAGCAATTAGATGTAATAAATGAGAGCTTTGGGAGTTGGACTAATAAGTGGAATTACAGACTTCTTGGCCACTATTGGAAGGCAGGTCTGCCCAGACCTCAAATGAACCATTGTTGAGGTCTCACCTGGTCCTCTCCAGGCTGGGAAAAGGGAATGAATGAGGACCCACATCATTTCATCCTTCTCTCTTATTCACCACTCACAAATTGTGTTTCTCTAGACTTTGTCTCTTAATGTCCAGCCCTCAAACCTCACAACACTGAACGTTATGAGACATGGCTAATCGCCTTCCCAAAGTTGACAAGGCCCCTTGATATAACAATCCCAGCTGGATGTTTCTTCCTGGGAGCAACATGCAATTGGCCCATAGAGATCCCTTTTGAATACTCTCTGAATGATGAAAACATTTTCTGAGAGATCATGAAAACAAACAGATGGAAAAAATATCTTACTGACCTTAGATCCCACAGAAAACCATCAACAACTAATGACTCTGCACACCCCATGGGCAGTTTGTGTCCTCGTGATTGCTGAGATTTTGGTCACATGCCATGTTGGTAATAAGTGTCCAGAGAGGCGGTAACTAGTAAACAGCAACACGACAAAGATCATGGGCCTTGCATGGAACTGGGTTCAAATTCTGGCTCCCCCTCTTCTTGGGAACTGTGAGGCTTATCTCTCTTTGGTTTCTAGCTACATATAGAGAGATAATACCTATATCACAAAGTCATAAAGATTAAGCAAAATGTATGCAGTAGGCACTCAGTAAACAACTTCCCCTTGCATTAGGTGAACATGCTTGTCTCCAGGAGTATCTGGAGTTTCTGGAGACAACATTCACACACACTCTCCAATAAGCACTAGCTGACTGACCAAGAGAAGGCATTGGGTATCTTTTCACAAATTGGCAACTGAGGCACAAATTGTGGAATTAAAACTCCCACATTGGATTCTTTCCAATCGTGGGACTCTGCTAGCTCCCTCAAAGGAAGCTCAGGGCCCTAAATTTGATGATGGGACTGGACAGGAAATAAAGCCCAGTTGGTTGGTCAGTTTCTTCCTAAAATTTGTTCTAATGTTCTATTAATTTAAAATAAAAGCAAGGAATCTTTTAAAATAGTTACAATCGCCAAAATGTGGAAACAGCCTAAATGCCCACCAACCCAGGAATGGATTAACAAGCTGTGGTATATGTATACCATGGAATACTATTCAGCCATTAAAAAAAATGGAGACTTTACATCCTTCGTATTAACCTGGATGGACATGGAAGACTTTATTCTTAGTAAAGCATCACAAGAATGGAGAAGCATGAATCCTATGTACTCAATTTTGATATGAGGACAATTAATGACAATTATGGTTATGGGGGGGGGAACAGAAAGAGGGAAGGAGGGAGGTGGGTGGGGCCTTGGTGTGTGTCACACTTTATGGGGGCAAGACATGATTGCAAGAGGGACTTTACCTAACAATTGCAATCAGTGTAACCTGGCTTATTGTACCCTCAATGAATCCCCAACAATAAAAAAAAAAAAAAATAATCAAGAAAAAAAAATATGCTAAGTCATGGAAGAAGCCCAGGTGCCCATCGATCCACGAATGGATTAATAAATTGTGGTATATGTACACCATGGAATATTATGCAGCCTTAAAGAAAGATGGAGACTTTACCTCTTTCATGTTTACATGGATGGAGCTGGAACATATTCTTCTTAGTAAAGTATCTCAAGAATGGAAGAGAAAGTACTCAATGTACTCAGCCCTACTACGAGACTAATTTAGGGTTTTCACATGAAAGCTATAATCCAGTTACAACCTAAGAATAGGGGGAAGGGGGAAGGGGGGGGAGGTGGGTAGAGGGAAGGGGATTGTTGGGATTACACCAGCGGTGCATCTTACAAGGGTATATGTGAAACTTGGTAAACGGTCTGTGAAGCTAGTGAATGATGCCCCATGATCATATCAATGTACACAGCTATGATTTAATAAATAAAAAATAAAAAAAATAGTTCAAAATAGTTCATTTCTACAATACGCTAGAGCAGCCCCATAATGTCCTATATCACAATCTGGTAGCTTATACCACACTACCTTTGTGCCAATTTCAGTCAGGCCCTGTGGTTTTCGGATTGTGTTCAGTGGAGTCACAGGGTTCTGCGAAGTTAGGGGTGGGGGCCCCTCAGTTGATAGGGATCTGCACCCCCCACTTCCACCCCAGCCTCAGCAGCTCTCAGACCTCAAAACCTTAGATCTTGGGCCTACACATGGTAACTATCTGTGTCCTTTGCAAAGTATTTAACCAATTATGACCTACAGATGTTTCCTCATCTGTAAAGTGAGGAGGGTAAATTATGATCTCTAAGGTCTCACTAAGGCCAAATATCTTTTAGCATAATAATTTTAAAAAGAAACATTCATTTTTATTCTTTTCTCCTAATACTGTTGGTAACACTGCTTTGAAATGATAAATTAATCCAGAAAAAGAGAATGCTTCTATACTCTGAAAGCATTAGGATAGTAAGTTAAATTGTGTTTTCCTGGTTTATTAAAGAGTTGAAAGTACACTGCCATTATGTGTGCTTACCTACAGTCCCTCACTTAGTCTGAGCACCTGAAGGGAAAGAGGCAAGAAACCAGCACCCGGTGAGGGCTGCAGGTGCCAGGACTGGTCTGGATGAGTTACAGGATTACCTCATGTGGGCTGTATGTATCATCAACCAGTGCGCAAGAGCCCCAACACGTCAAGTAGGAAGCCCAGACAAATTCAAATGTACTCTGGCCATCTCCAACACCCATAATCTTTCCTTAACTGATGCACCAAGTCAGAAGAGCTGGCTGGGAGTAAAAGCTTGGCAGTAACTATGTAACATTGAGTGGAAATGTCCCCTCTCCAGGCCTCAAATCTTTCATAGTAAAATTCTTTAGGCTAAGCCTTAAAGTAGTCCAAGGACCTGGCAGCTCTAAAATTCAATGATTCTTTGGTCAACTCAACAACCACAAAAAAGAAAACGTACTAAGTCTCTGTGAAACAAGGTTCATCTCTATGTCTAATTGGACGTCATTGCTATCTTTGGTCTAATGCCCTAGTTCATCCAGCTTGTCCACCCTCTACCCCATCATAACAGATGACCTCCAAGGATGTGGATACTGTAGCACACTTCGAATTAGTGGAATATATATTGCATGGTAATATACTTCACAAAAAAAAAAGGTGAACAATTAGCTTATAAGAGCTTCAAAATCAAGTGATTTATTTCTCTTCTCACAGCTAATCAACCAGGCCTCAAGGGACAGTTATTTGTTGATCTTTGAGTGTAGGGTGGTGTCCTATCTGACCCTTTCAATTCAAACATCTACCAAAAGACCTGAGAAGTTATTGTATTTCTGGGGCTTTTCTTTGTGAGTTTTTCTTTTTTTTTTTTTTTTGAAAAGTGCTAGAAGATATTCAGTGGAATAAAAGAGAAGCATCGACTTTTCCATTGGTAATCTGGTCCATGTGTTCCCTGCTACTGAGCATTTTCAGAAGGCCTGACTGTCTGGGTTAATTGTTTAATGCTTTTAGTTAGAATTAAACTTTGCACCTGCTCTGACAGTGATAAATTAAATGTGCTCCTTTTCCAATACTGTTGCCCTCTTTAAGTAGAGACCAAGAAGTGTATCTCCCTTCTTCCCCTGCGTTTGAGGAATCTCTGCTACACTGGAGTGTAAACCAGCATAATTTGTCACCAGAGCTAGCGCCAATTAAATTGATTGCGTTGGACTGAACTCTGGGACCCCTAATGCAAGCACTAAGGGAAAAATGGGCTCTTTTCTGCCCATTCCCCCATGTGGCACTTAGGCATAGCTCAACAGTGGAAGGCTTTCAAGGTTCAAAAGGGTTTTATTTTCAAAAGAAATGGGCATTGATCAGCTGCATTTAAAGGCAAAGATAATTCCAGAGCTTGAAGGCTGGATTTGTGTTTAAGGTCTAAATCTCTTTCTTTAACCTTGGGGGGCCGGTCTAACATAAAAGCAACAAAGAGATTAAGATTACAAAGGGTTTGCAAGTGTTAATGATGTGGTGGTATTCTCCAAACATAACACAGTCCTCATTCACAAGCCCAGGCACAGGCTAGCATTTGATCTGTTAGTTTTACACCTGTAAAAACAACTTGTGTTTATTTGTCACTCAGCAAACCCTTTTGGGCAAGAGGGGAGGAAAAAAGGAAAGTGGAGGAGGAGTGAACTTGCTCATACCACACAGAGTTCAAACGGGCCTTACCCAAACCGACTGAAAAGTAAACACGTGAAAGGTCAGAGTGGTGCACACAATCAGCAAACCCCCACTCTTCGTCAGGGTGGCACATACCACACAGGAATACGAGGATGGGACACTGCCCAGCCCGCAGTCACTTTCCTCATTATCCCAGCCTCTGATGCTTGGGTTTGTTACACCACATCCTTCCAAGAAACCTTCTAAATAAGCTGTAAGTTAATTCCAGCCTCTTCTTGATCCTTTATTTATGAGCTACCAGCTATGTGTTCCTCTCTCTTGCCTTTTTGCTCAATTTCCCAGAATCAGTCCAACAGAATAGCACCATTTGAATAATCTCACATATAAATCAAGTCTCTGGAGTTAGAGACTCAGACTTCAAATGAGTTGACTCTATCACCACACACGGGGAAACCACTGGCAAGGGTGTCCCTTCCCTCAAGTGTAGATCTTATTCTTCATCTCTTCACTCTCTGCAAGTGTATCTCCCCCAGCAACATAGGCCTGCTCACATTCACACATGCACTGCCCCCCGCCATTCTTTTCACAAACTGAAACCTTCTCGGGAGCCTCAAGCCTTCATGGATAAACCAGATGGTAACAACAGAGTGTTCCTCCTTCAGAGAAAGGGGAAAGCAACTGATGTGTATTAGTATGTGAAAGAAGAGGTAAAAATCAAATCAAATGTTTTCATATTAATCATGTTAGTAGTCTTCGAAGGAAAGAAAAAAGCAAGAAATAAGGAAGGAAGGGAAGGAAGGGAAGAAGGAAGGAAGGAGGAAAGGAAGGAAGGAAGGAAGGAAGGAAGGAAGGAAGGAAGGAAGTTAGTTTGCTCTGTTCTGGTCTACCATATTCTTATTGGGCTGTTAGAGAAAATATTTGACATGTCCATTAATGAGGAAAAAGAAACATGTCCCTCTGATCTGAAGAAACGTTGATTCTTATTACTGCTGCCAGATTATTCTTTCCAAACTACTGCTTTCTACAAGCCATTCTTCTATTCAAAGACTTCCAATGGCATCCTATGTCCTACCACAAGAAGCCAAATAATCAAATCAATTTTATTCATCTCAGCCTGGCACTCAAAGCCCTCTATAAACTGACCCTCTACCTAACAAACTAGATTTTCCAAAAACACTCAGCACAATTCCTATAAGTTTTTGGTGTTGCACAAGCACAAACCCTCATTCCTTTAGCTACAGTTAGCCTGTCACACCTTCCCCTGCATTCTTATTTACCAGCTCCTTTCCATTTAAGTCTCTGTCTTTATTCACCATCATGTACTAACAGCTGAAGGCATTCTTGAAACTCATAACTTTCTCCTCTAAATTTCTGATTTATAGTCCCCATTGAATTTAGCTCTAACTAGTTTGCTGTTCCACATATCTTGTTTTCTGAGATTGTGTGTGTGTGTGTGTGTGTGCCCGTGCACTCTAGAACAGGGTTTTTAAATACATATTTTAGTAAGATGTGAAATCAGTTTAGGAGGCTGCAACCAGAACTTTTTTTTTAAGAAGAAGGACCTCTCTCTATAGCTCAGGCTAGAGTGCAGTGGCATGATCATAGCTCACTGTAGCCTCAAAATCCTGGGCTGACGCTATCCTCCCACCTTGGCCTCTTCAGTAGCTGGGACTACAGTCATGAGCCACCACACCCAGCTAATTCTTTTTCTTTTTAGAGATGGGGTCTGACTATGTTGCCCAGGCTAGTCTCAAACACCTGGCCTCCAGCAATCCTCCTGCCTCAGCCTCCCAAAGTGCTGAGATTAGAGGTGTGAGCCACTGTGGCCAGCCTCAAAATATTTTAATTAAAATGGTTCTATAGGGAAAGGGAGGAAAGAGAAGAGAAAATAAGAGAGAAGGGGGGGTTCAATGATTTTCAGAGTGTTGGATTTTGTGAAACTTCTGTTTTTGGTATGTATCTGTGTATGTACGTATAAACTAAAACATAAGTGTGTGGTAAGCATATGTGGCATATGACATAATGATTTTAAACGTTTTAATATTGTGAATTATTAAGAGAGTTTTTTAAGCACTGGAATGTGTTGAGAAGAATAATATCTATGGCAACAATACCCATGGAAGAATCAGACAGGGTCAGAAAGACACCAAAGGATTCTACAAGAAATGAGACACCAGCAGCCCCAAACCAAATGGAGTAAAAGGCCTCTGCCATGGTGGAAGTGGGTCTGTGCCTCACAGTCTGCTGATGAGGGAAAGGGTAATAAAAAAACTCCTATCATTTCATCATTTGCAAAGGGTTTTCACATTTCTTGCATCACCAGCGATCCCATAATATGAGCCAAGCAAATATTTTTTATAATTCCCATTTTTAAAAATATGAGACTTGAGAAGTTCCATAGCTTGTCCAAGGCTGTATGGTAGTAGGTCAGTGTTAGAAAATGAACTCAATAGCCAGGCGTTGTGGCAGGCGCCTATAGTCCCAGCTACTCGGGAGGCTGAGGCAAGAGAATCAATTGCCTAAGCTCAAGAGCTGGAAGTTGTTGTGAGCTGTGATGCCACAGCACTCTACTGAGGGCACTCTACTTTTAAAATCATTATGTAATATACCACATATACATACCACACAGTGTGAGACTGTGTCTCTAAAAAAAAAGAAAGAAAATAAAATGAACTCAAGTCTTCTAACACAAATACTAAGTTCTTTCCTATATGTGAAAAGAAAATTATAGACTGATTCGTGAGACTTCTTATCACTGTCAAGGCTCCAAGGCAAGTGCTGACTCCTCCACAAAGTCCACTCTGTCAGTCTCCATAACTAAACCCCACCTTCTACCACAGTCCTGCTTGGTTCTTGAGTTGCTCTGGTAAGTCCTTTTTTTTTTTTTTTCTAGCACCATTACAAACAACTCAAAGTGGGGGCCATTACATATTTTCCTCTTGCTTAATTCTCATTTATTGCTTAGGTTATGGACTGCTTCAGCCTGCCATAGTCAGGTTAGGTTTTTGGGAGAAGTTAATAAACTTAGTGTGCGACCAGCAATGTGTCAAAGCAATTGGCAAAGCTGGGGCCCAGTACCATGAAGTCCTGTCCTTTCATTTCAAACCATCAAGCATTTACGGGATGTCTGCACCAGATAAGCACAGTAAAAAGTACTATGGAGCTTATAGCTTTAAGGGTGCAGACAGACAGACAGACAGGCAATCAGCTGAAATGCACAGCCCAGAGAGATGAGGGCGAACTGAGGGGAGGAGATACAGAGTGCAGAGATAGGACAGGGTAGGGAGGGGAGTTTCGGCTTCATGGTGGAAGTAGCATCTGCACTGAGCCTGCAGAGTTAGGGAAGACGGCACCGGCAGAACTCTTGGAGACATGTCATTAGCTCCATTTGTAAGCTCATCTCAGATTCTCTGGGACAGCAGGATCGAGAGCAACAACGATTAAAGCAGAAAGCCACACATAGTCCAGGAGGACCCACTCTGCCTGGCTTCAAGACCTCTAGCAATGTCTAGGCTAGAGAAGGAACTGAGCAGCCAGAGGTCAGAGGTTTATCCCTGAAGCCTGATGCCCAGGTCATCCCAGTGGTCAGCACTGAGGCACAAGGGAAGAGGCCTCCCTTACCCCTGGCTCCCAAGAGCACATAAAACCAATTGTAATCAGGTTGCTATTTCCCAGAGTGTAGATTGTATCAACTAGCAGTCCTAAATTGTGAATGTCTGGAATGGGAATGAGTGGATTAGCCTTTTAAACCCTCTTGGAGCAGTTCAAAATCATGCTGAGACCAGTGCTCAGAGCCAGGTTGGATCCATGCTTGAGGAAGGCTGGTGTTTTTATTGTTTGGTCAGTGAGAGAAAGGTCTCTCCTCTCCCTGCCCTTAATTTATCAGTTTTCCTGATTACAAGACAATTGAACATTTCTCATATGGCTCAGGAAACACCTGAGAGGCAGGGAATAAAATCCATCAACTGGTCTACAGTCCACATGGACCCACCACATGGGCCCTTGGGCTCTCCTATTCACCTGTGGGTGTAGGCAAAGGGCCGATCCAAATCCTCCTCTTATGAGAAAGGCCAATGGGAGCCCCAACAGCAAATATTTCTCCTGTGAAGGGATAGCCATGATAAAGGCTGTAGCAACAAGAACCTCAGATTCCTCCAAAGCCCCCTGATCAATTAAAGATTATTTCATGCTACAGGGGTATTTGCGAAACTTGGTAAATGTAGAATGTAAATGTCTTGGCACAGTAACTGAGATAATGCCAGGAAGGCTATGTTAACCATTGTGATGAAAATGTGTCAAATGGTCTATGAATCGAGTGTATGATGCCCCATGATCATATCAATGTACACAGCTATGATTTAATAAAAAAAAAAAAAGAAAAAGAAAAAAATAAAGATTATTTCATGCAAAGTTGCCAAGTGCAGGCTGAGGAGATTTCCACACTTGTCACTCACAACCCACCAGAAGAATGCTGAGCAGAAGATCCAGGCAGATCTTTCTTTTACGTCCAAAGCCAGAGCTGAGTTTCCATGAGTCCCTTCAGTCATTACCACACACTCTCTTTGGGTTCTCATGGCCAAAGACTTACCATTTTTGAAGTGCTTCTGAGCATGAATTACAACTCCTTCCCCCACAGAAGGAGGATGTATTATACCCACATGAGAAAACAGAAGACTGAGAACAGACAGAGCCCAAATGTTCTAGCTCAGACCAATAAGGAAAGAGAATTCAAACTCAGTATTCACCTGCCCTGTCCTGAGTCAGTACCTGCTTCCAGAAGCCAGGTTCATGAGCCACATGCAGATCTGAATGCTGTTGGAGGCCAGCCCGCATTCCAGAGAGGCTTTTGGGGAGTGCTGTGCATAAATCTTCCCAATACAGACTCCTCTTTTAAAAATAACATCTTTTGTTTCTCACTGATATAAAAGCAATAAATCTTCATTGAAAATATAGAAAAGAAGAAAATAAAGATCACTCCATGATCCAATACCCAGAGACAACCATTGTTAACAGTTGGCATCCTTCAACTATTTTTGATATGTGTGAATTTATTTTTTCCAAACTAAAGTTATACTTCGATATACTTAAGCATTCTGCCATTTTACCCATAACATTCTCTTCTGCGTATTGCCTCCTGTTGATAGCTATATTTCTGCAGCAACATTTTAAATAACTTCCTGATAATACATTACAGGGATGTGCCATAATTAATTTTACCAATTCCCATTTTTGGATGCACAAGTTGCCTCCAAATATTCTCAAATACATATAGACAAGATTGTGGTGGAAATGCCAGCTATATTAAGGAAGGTTCAGGCAATATGTTAAAATCCCCATCCCTACCAATTAAATTTTTTTAAGTAAAAATGGTGCTCAGTGAGGCTTGGTATCTCCTTCCCTGTATCATTTTATGAACAAGAAATATGCCCAGAACACTATGATGGTACAAATGACTTCAGAAAGGGGAACACTAGACTATGAATTGGGAAAACTGATTCCATTACCAGCTTACTGTGTGACCTTGAGCAACTCACTATACCTTTCTGAATTACACTTTCCTCATCCATGAAATAAAAGGTTTGGATTGGATGACTTTAATATTCCTTCCAAGTCAAACACCATATTATTAGAAAGACAACACTCAACCTCAAATCAGTCAACTTTATAGGAGTACCTATTACCAAATGTAAACTGATTTTGTAAGTCAGAGGAACAATTTTCAACCTGTGTTGAAATGTGTTCCTATCAAATACAACCCTTGCCACAGGCAAATTGTGCACAATAATTTATGATTTTAAAATCGTTTCTTTTATTGGGCAGCGCCTGTGGCTCAGTCGGTGGGGCGCCGGCCCATATACGGAGGGTGGCAGGTTCAAACCAGGCCCCGGCCAAACTGCAACCAAAAAATAGCCGGGCGTTGTGGCGGGCGCCTGTAGTCCCAGCTACTTGGGAGGCTGAGGCAAGAGAATCGCTTAAGCCCAGGAGTTGGAGGTTGCTGCGAGCTGTGTGACGCCACGGCAATCTACCACGGCCATAAAGTGAGACTCTGTCTCTACAAAAAAAAATCATTTCTTTTATTTTAATAATTGATATTCAAAATCCTCCCCCCCCCCCCAGGTAAGGTCACTTCTACTCTGACAATCTCTTGAGAGTGGAAGAGAAGTGAGTAGATTTGGGGGTTCATGTGCCCAGAAAGGCAGAGAACCTTGCATTATCAGGTGACCTTTTAGGACTGAGTCCTTGTGGTTTCCAAAGAGCCATAAAAAGACACTACTGCTTCTACTTGCCCCCTTCTCCCTTATTCCCAGGGGAAAGCAGACCAATTGCATCCATTTGAGAGCTAAGGAGCCAGAAATATAAATGTTCCCTCTCCAGACCACAATAAAAGAGACTCATGTGGTTCAGGGTCCTGGGCCCAAGCCTGTGACATCAGTCTAATGTCAGCCCCTTGCTGGCTCCTCTGGGCATGTCCATGGTGATGCTTCACACACCAGGGAAACTGGTGGTCAGATCCACTGGGCAACTCTACCACTGCTACCCTGCTGAGAAGGGGGCTTCTCAGCAGAGCTGGGGAGTAGACCAGGCCCAGGGAAAAGCGGGGTGTAGATGGGCAGAGAAAAGGAGAAGGGAAAGGAAATTCCCTGGGGTTGGACTAACCTCTGGGATCTGCGGTCCTTTCCCCTGGACTCTCACGCAGCATCATTCATCCTGCATTGGGCAGGCTGGGTCTCAGAGGCTGACCCTGGCTCTACCTAAGTTTTCTTGGGTATTCAGAGCCAAAGTGGCCACCTGCTTCTCCTCCAAACTTGTCTCTGCTTGTGGCACGCACTTGCACTGTGTCATGTAAAGGGGGGGTCATCTTCACAAAGCTCCCTGGAGGCTATATGCATGAAGGCCTCCCACCTTGTCTTTGAAATATGTAGGGGAGGCCAAGGCAGCTGCAGTGTTCATGGTCACTGCATTGGCAAACTCTTCCTGCAGAGTGTAGCCTCTGTGAATAATTCCCTCAAGGCCAGTGAGTGTAGACTGTATTCTGTCCCTAGCCGAGAATACAGTACAGAGCCAACTAAAGAGGGCTAGCAGTGACATTCAAGAGCTAAGAAAAGCCCCTAGTGTTGAATGACATAGACAGACTCAAATGCTCAAAATGACCAGCAAGGCCATGTTCCCAAAGGGAGCTCAGCTTAGGAGGGAGAACAATTCAGTCAATTCCAAAGCAGCCATAAACAGATATGTGTGTGTGTAGAGAGAGGGAGAGAAAGAGAGAGGGAGAGAGGGAAGAGGAGGAGAGGGGAGCAAGATTCTCCAGTCCAGGAACTTCTTGCCTCTTTCAAAGCCCAGCTCTGGTTGAGGGGTTCAAGAAACCTGAGATTCTGCGAGGTCACCTCTCTCCTCCTCCTCCTTCCCACCTCCTTCTTTTCCCATATTGCAAGAGATCAGAAGCTGGTGGCCCCGAGAAGTTTCCTGCTCCTTTCTGAAGGGCCTGCATACTCAGGAAAGAATAAATCAAGGTTGGCCAGCCAAAGATCGGGAGCATCTTGAGAATACTATAAGGGGAAGTTAGGTTGGCATGGATTTTTATCCCACTGACCCAGGATCATGGGGGACAATGTGTGGAGGGGAGCACAGAAGACCAGGTTCTTGTTGTAGTTCTAGCAGGAACTTGCTGTGGGTCCAGGACCACCGGAGGCTCATCTCAGCCCTCTTGCCTCTCAGTCTGGGGATTTCCATAACCACCCAGCCCACCTTGCCATGTAGGCTCTGGTCTAGCCAGTACTGAGGTCCCTCCATGTGATGTAACTCTAGTACAGGCTTGGGTATGGCAGGGTCCTCACCTGGCAATCCAGTAGGGCCAACCCATCTAAGAGCCAGCAAGTTACACTCAAGAGCAACAAGTACCACATTCAAAACATGAATGAGGATAAAACAGAGACTGTATATATACAAGGAGCTCAGATGATGCTCTGGGGAGGCCAGGCGAGGCTCTGGAAGAGCCAGAGCCAAGCTGACCATGAGTGGAACATGGAGGGGTGCTTCAGCTGGAGGGAAGAGTGTCTGCAAAAGCACAAACATGGTGTCTGTGATAACATGAGGGAGAAAACAAATCCATTAGCCCAACAGTATCTTCCAGGCTCCCAGGGCTCTAACACATGTTTTCCAAGTTAGTACTCAAAATTCTATGAAATAAGCGATTTCCTGTTTCATAGATGAGGGAACTGGATTTGTCAGAACCTCAACATTCCTGGAGCACTGACAGCATAGAAGGCAGAATAGCACAGGGCTCAATAGCCCATCATTACCCCAGCTCCCACTGCCTACCTCCTCACTTCCTAGGGAGGTGACTAAGACAAGTGACTTACTTCTTGGGGTCTCCGTTTTTACACCTTCAAAATGAGGACAACAAATGTCTGACCTCACTGGATTATTCTAGTAATTAAATGGGATTACACAGAGAGATAATGCAGAGAATTAAATGAAAACATACAGTGTTTAGCCTGGTGCCCTGCACCCGGTACCAACTGCTCCACAAACATTGGTGATACGTGAGATACTACAAATGAAGCATAAGACATGTAGCTGCGTGCTCTTGCACAATCTTGTGTGATCTTGTGACCTGGGTCTTTCTGAACTTCAGTTTCACTATTTGTAGAATAACCTGGTTGGATTAGGTCATCTCTAAATTTCCCATCAGCTCTAACATTCTATGATTCTGAACACATCAAAGCCTGATATAAAGCGTCTCAAATATAACCCTTCAACAAAATCTTTCTGAACACTCCTGACCTGCCAAGCACTGCCCTAGAAACATAAAAATTCCCTCAAGGACTACAGAGTTTAAAGAGGTGGACAGACACACTAATAGAGATGACAGCACAATGGGATCAGAGCTATCTAGGGAGGTCACAGATTGAGTTATGCAATGGGCCAGAGTTACCCCAAGCTTCGGTGGTTCTCCAAGCATGGGCCCTGAAACAGCAGAATCTGCATCACCTGGAAGCTTGTTAGAGATACAAATTATCTCTCGGGTCTACCTCAGACCTACTGAATCAGAAAGTCAGAGACTGGGACCCAGAAATCTGAGTTTTAACAAACCATCTAGGTGACTGAGACACATGGTAAAGTTTGACGACAGCTGCTCTAGGATAACAGGGGAACTCTGGGGTTGAGGGGTTAGCCTTTAGCTTCACTAGCTGCCCTCCTCTCAAATCATGCAAATCTAAGCAGAGACGGCTTGTGGAGCTTTCTCAGTGTCCCCTCCAGCCACCTAGCCCTGTTTCTTTGCCCTTTGGTCTCAAAAGTGACCAAACATAAGCAACCAGTGGGAGGCTGCAGCCAAGTCTAACCTTTCTGCATTCCCACCCTCCATCCCTTCACCAGACGGCTCTCAAGGCCAGACACAGCTGTGTCGGGAGAACATCAGCCAGCAGCCCCACAAGAAGTCTAAAAACCAGATGAACTGCTACAGGGACCAGAAGAAGTGTGAGGCCACCTGAAGGAAAGCCCTCGTGAGGAGCTGACAAGAGGCCCCCGTCCCCAACTTTGGCTGTTTGATATCTCCCAAGCTCACCCCTGAATAATGGGCAAGCTTTGTCACCCTAGCCCTATGCTTTGACCCTGGCTCCTAGAAACACTAGTTGAAGATTGAGCCGCCATCCTTCTTCATTCCATCCTCGCCGTCCCCTTTCTTATAACTAGCAGGAACAAAACAAAAGTGTGTGTTTTTGTTTTTTAAGATTGTGCAGGGCATTTTTTTCTAAATTAGGAAAATTTTTTCTACATCTGGATCAGTTGCCAATAGGTTGCTAACCCAATCGGGAGTGGAAAAATCACAAGAATTCCAGACCCAGACAAGGTCCTGGACAGGCCAGGTGGCACCACTGCAGAACACATGTGCTCTAGAGATATTCAAAGTAGGATCTCCTTCCTCCACCCCAACTCCAATCTCCCTGGATAATTCATATCTCCTTCGGGCTCATGTTCTTTACATGAAAGTCAGTGAGCCAGTTTTGAACACTTTTCTGGGCACAAGGCAGGCCACCCAGCTGATCCTTGCACATAGTGGACTCAGGTGCCTTCAGAGTAAGGCTGGGACCACCCTCCTGACCACCCAGCATGACCTGACTTCAGGCCCTTCTAAACGTGACACCAGAGAAACCCCCATGGATTCAGCCATTCTTATCTAACCACACCTTCTGTTCTGCTCATCTATAATTCAGGAGAAGAGAGAATGAGCAGGAAGGATAACCAAAGAGTGAACAGCAAAATGACCAAGTGGTACTCTTCGGAGACCAGATGAGGAAAGAAGCTCAACTTAGATTCGCACACTCTAGCTAGACTCTAGCACAGCCAGCACATCCTCCTTTTGAAAAGTTGATGACCTTATCTTTGCATTTATAGACAAATGATCGTTACTACAGAAAAGCAGTCAATGCGAGATTCCCCACCACCCATTGGAAGCTCCCCTTTAACAGTTTACCTCTCCTCTGTTCCCTGGACAGCTGTTGGATGAGCCGATCTCAACTTCTGCAGAGTAAAAGTAGGTAAGGACTTTAGATTTGTGACTAAATGATCAGCTTAGGCCATTAACAACCCATTACTCCAGCGAACCAAACTGTTAAAACCACTTCTCCATCACTTCTCATCAGATCTCATTTTAATCTGCTTCAAATGTTTAAAGACACTTGAAAACAAAAAATCAGATGACCATTCAGCCATGTTCCACAGCAAGGACAAAGTCTTCTCCACAGATAAGTAAGGAACTGAACTGGTTTTTATTAACATTATGCTCTAAATGGGGGGCTATTTATTTTTGATAGTGCTCCTAAACTTGGAAGGGTAGGCGGCTACAGAGGGCTAAAAATTATCTCAGCCTCTTGGCCCCATAGCATCACCCACCGTACTGTTTTACTTTTTTCAAAAGAAAATTTGCTCCTGAGTTTCTTTCTCTTTCTCCCTTTCCTCAACCTTTCCTCTCTTCTTCCCTCCCTTTCACTATTCCTTCCATTATTTTTATTCTTTCTTCTTCTTTTCTTTCTCAAACAAAAAATATATGTCTTTGGTTAGGAAGAGTGATTACACACAGACTCAAATGGCTGAACTTTTATGCATTCCTTTTTCTTAAAAAAAAAAAAAAAAGGCATCCCTGAGAGAGAACATCTAATAAAGTCCTATACCTTTGATGATAGTGATGCAGCAGTACAAACAAATTACAGTGTTCAGAAAGTTTGAGAGACTGAAAAGAAATGCACAATGTATAACACCAAATTTGCCTGTCAAGGGTTTTTTTTATTATTATTACTGCTTGTTTCATTTTATTTTATTCTTACAGCTGATGTTTGTGGCGATTTGCTTCACTACAGGAAATCCAGATCCAAGAATACTGATTTACAACTTCAATCATCACCTGACAAATACAGCCCTTGCTAAGTGAGAGCTGATCCATAACAGGTATTTCAAATTTTCATAAGTCACAACATATCAGCCCTAAAGCGCAGAGTTTCATTCACAGGAAACAATTTTCTAAAATCAGGAAATATTTTTTGTAAAGAATAAAAGGGAGAACCCCTCTTATCAAGATAACTTTATACCTGAATATAAGAATCTGTATGCTGAAATCTGGGGAGCTCTGTGGTTTTTATTATTTTTATCATACCTCTCTTTCATGCCCTAGGTTAACCCTTGTCTTCCTTTGCCCAAGTAGCTTTCCAGAAACTGTTATAGATGAACTAGTAGCTGTAATGGAACACCCAGAGTTAACCTGTAAGTCCTACAGCTTCTGCTAAGAGCGGTTGGCTACTTATTGTCACAAAAGATTGTGTTTGAGCCACTCTCATATCCTTCTTTAAGTTTTCATGGACCATAAGACCATTTCAGCATTGAATTATTTCTTCTGATCTATTGTGTATGTGACCAAAAAAAAAAAAAAAAAAATGGCCGCTGCTACTGCCAAAACTGTTAATCCCTGGTCTGATATAGAAGTACAAAGATTAGAAATGCCACCCTTTCAGGAAAAGGTCTTTCTTCTCTATAATTCTTTCTACTATTTTGGATTTTTCTTTTAAAAAATAAAATAGAAAAGTATAATCTTTTATTTCTTCCCAAAAAATCAATTATGCCTGGAAAATTTATAGAGTCACCAATGAAAACAAACTAGACAATTTCTAGCTTAATCATAAAAAAGCTAAAAATTTAAACAGCAAAAAAATTATTTCAAAGATACTTCCTGTTATTGATTTTGAATATATTTAATATATTTCTTGTTAAAAACGTCTTTTTGCTCTTATTTTAGAAAGTTACTCTGTAAAAGATTATGCTACCTCTTTTAGCATTATTGGAATTACTAATTTATTTACAAAAACTCAACAAACTTGAGACATTTTCAGCCAAGGTCTGTGGCTTCTGATTTGTTTAGAAGAGCAAATATTTCTTTAAATGGAAACTTATCAAAAGCCTAATATACGAAATTTTTTTTTTTTTTATTGTTGGGGATTCATTGAGGGTACAATAAGCCAGGTTACACTGATTGCAATTGTTAGGTAAAGTCCCTCTTGCCTAATATACAAAATTTTAACAGCATGAACTGCTTCTATATTCCCAGAGTGGTTTGGGAGGTGGGGAAGCGGGAAGAGAATTACTGTGCTCAACATCATGTGTTGAAGGGCAGCACCTAATGGTAGAATCAGGTATTGCAGGTTAGCTCTCAGAGGCGTTAAAAATACGCATAGCAAAGGAAGCTGAAAGAGGACAAAGTTTTTAGGGTTGAATATAGAAAAAGGACGTCTAAGTAAAATGTGTTCCTTACTCCACAGTAAGTAGAGATAAAAGAGATGATAATAGAAAAGTGTTCCTAAGTGTCTTTAATTCTAAAGCAATTGCAAAAGCATGCTCAGTATATCTCGAGAAGCACACAGATCTGGCCACCAAATTAGAATCATTTTCACATAACATTTTCAACTCATTATTTGGTGATTTTTATGAATATCCAAGTAAAATTTTATAGAATCAGTTGGAAAAATTAGATTTGCTATAAAGCCAATTTCTCTAAGTGACAATGATTGTGTAAAGTAAAAGATATTGATGTCATCAATTACTCATGAAAATAGAGAGATAGGACAGGGACAATGCAAAATTACACATAATCTATTTCATTTCTCTTTGCCTTTGAAATACAATGGCACAATTCCACTGCACAAAGAAACTGTCAAACCCATAAAATTTAGTGATAAAAATCAGTAAGATCGTTTAGACTCAAAAAATTACTTACCTGGCTTTATTTTCGTAAGGGGTCTTGTCAACCCTTACTAACATACACAGTCTACACAAACAAACTGTTTTAAATAAAAATACCTGTTTGGTGAGTGGCATTTTTGTTATTCAATTACCACTTGATTTGTAAAATAGACTTTAAGTAACCAATTTACCAGTCAAAATGTTGAGAACCATTTTTAAATATAAATAGTGATACTCAGATATTCCCCCACTCAGGCTTCACGTCCAGCCTCTCTTCTGAATTAATGCCAATGTTGGCAACCAGGTGAGCAGAAGTAAAAGAAGAGAACTCTGACTCCCTTGAATAAGCACCAGTAGATTATAAAGAGCTGGACACTGTGGCCCTCTGGAATCAACAGAACACACACTGAAACTAAACCTGTCACTTTTAAAAGAGTTTTATTTTCTCCTAGAAAAACTATGGTGTTGATTTTAGAGTGCTCTAAATCTGGTTTGGAATGCTATTTTATGAATGCCCAAATGAACCTAATACAGCTAGATGAGGGGTGGTGAATAGATTTTGATCATTTATCTATTGCTAGATAACAAGTTACAATAGCAGCTTAAAGCCACATACATTTCACAGCTTCTGCAAATCAGAAGGTCAGGTGTGACTTAACTGGGTCCTCTATAAGGTTGCCATCGAGGTATTGTCAAGCTTAGGGTCTCGTCTGAGGCTCAGAAGAAGAAGGAAAGGATTCACTTCCAAGTTCACAGAGTTGTTGATATCACGCAGTTCCTTAAGCTGAAGACTACTGAACTGACTCCCCGCTAGCTGTCATCCACATGCCATTCTCAGCTCGGTGGCAAGTGATCCTCTCCAAAGGCAGCTCCCAACATGGCAGCTTGCATCTTCAAAGGCATCAAGGGAAAGTGGTCAATGACAACTATTACATTCTCATATACCAGAATCGCATACAGGTAATCACACACATTCCATCATCTTTGCCATATTCTGTAGGTAGAAGCACATTCCAAATCACTCCCATTCTTCAAGGGGAGAGGATTGCACAAGGAGTGAACAGCAGAAGTTGAGGCTCAGGGACCAGCCTTGGAATCTGTGCACCACAGTTTACTAGAAAGCTAAATCCAATAAATTGGTGGCAGCTACCTGGAGTGTAAGATCAGCAAAGATTCTGCCCTTCATCTCAGCTCATTCAACAAAATGTTTTTTGGAACATGTACTACATCCTCAATAAATGAGAAGGATATAGTAGAGAAAAAGGAGATACAGACCTAGCTTTAATGGAATTTATATTTTATTAATAGTACATGGAGACAGAAAATAAACAGATAATTTATAACGTCAGAGAGTTCAAAAGGAGTTAGAGAGGAACATCACACCCAAGAGTTAAAAAGATTTTGAAATCTTCTTACTTCATGTCCTCATTGTAGAGGTGCTGGTGATATGAGCCATTCTGCTCAATAAAGGCTGCAGGAATTTCAATAGCCCCACTGCCACCATCTGTAAGCTTTCTGAATTAAGGGGAATTAGTTTACCAATCTGAGTCTTAGATTTTTACAACTGTAAAACGGGGAGATGGTTGGAATAAATGTTTCTCAATGATTCTTTCTAGTTTTAATCTTCCATGGGTAGATTTTACATAAAAACAGAAGCCAGTCTATTACATGTTATTGCTTTAAAAAGATTTTTTAACTACTTTTTTGAAATTCATATTATGTTCCGCTTATATTCAAAACATTAAATGACAATCCTCAATAATTTACACTAAAGAGCAAACGTTTTCCTTATAAATCCTCTCAGGCAAGCCTAATTCCCCCTCTTTAGCCAATAACAAATAAGTCTTAAATTTATCAAGATAAATTCCCATCAATTGTTAGTTACACAGTTTCCTCTAAATGGATGATAATTTGGAAGTCTCCTAATTTAGCCAGTCACTTGCTCTTTTGAAAATTCCAACCAATGACTCAGTAATAAATGTCTTCCCTGGGTAAAGGGATATGAATCTCATAAGGCATGTATTTACTAGTTCTTTTGAAGATGCTTCTACTTTTAGACCTTAACCAGGCTAAGTATTTCAACAGAGGAATAACACCAAATCCAGGCAGAAAAGATGGGGGAGGGGTTATACTTGCAAATATGCATCTATACTACCTAAACTAGAGTAAACGGAATTCGTTTCACATTAACACCATCACAAAAATAAACTATAAAATGGTGTAAAATATGCATGCTGGGCTATTAATGCAATCAGGTATTCTAATGCTAACCTTCCTTTCCTTAACTGTAGTTCTTCCACAAACATTTTGCTTTAACTCTTTTATCTTTTATCTATGCCCTGTCATAATTTGATCTCCTATGTGAGCTTATTCTAAAACCATGCTGACATAAGCCTGAATATACACTAATGTTGTAGACAAGAGTTGGTAAGAAACCATTTCAAGGAAGCATGTCTGTTCACTTTTCCTTAGAAAGGCTTTACAAATGGCAATATTGTGCAAATAAGAAAACATTAGATACCCTGGCTATTCAGAAACCATCTAGCTAGGAACTTTCTCAAGTCTTCGACCCAATTATAGTGTGATGCATTTTTTTAATTCCTCCATATTTTCTTTCCAATGGAAAAGATTTTATTCAGATTTAGAATTGGTTTGGTTAGTTAATTGAGTCTAAAAATATATACCCTTCCATTTACCTATGTGTACTGAAAGCCAGTTCTGTTATTCATTCTTTAGATTTTTCTTTCTTACCTTTTTGTTTTCATTAAACATCTATCAGTTTTTCAGTCTTGTAACTCAACAGGAATGAAAAATTTCAAAACATGGTACATCAACCCCAGTACAATTATCTAAATAAGTTTTAGGTAACTAATAATGTAAAGCTGAGAAGATTTTTAGATATCAAATAAGAATAAGATGTTTTATAAAAATAAAATGAACTTTCCATATACAAAGTAATTCTTCTTAGGAAACTGTTAACTACAAATATCTTGCCATAATGATTCATTTATTTGATAAACTTTTATTAAAAATTTCCTCTGGACTAGATAGCAGGTGTGGTGTTAAAACATTCCAAATGAAGTCAGCACATTATACCCCATAAATGCATTAATGTATAAATGGTCTACCTCTTTAGGATTTAATAAAAAAAAAATAAAATAAAAGATATAGTTGTCTCTGTCCTTGCCTTCAAGAAGCTCTCAATCTACCATGACTAGATTTTTCCAACACACACATCTTTTCAAGTGTATATTTCTCATTACCTAATAAATATGTCTCTAAAATTCCTGTTAAAACTCATCTTTGATAAGTTGAATCTGTTTGAATATGCCATTTAAGTAATCCCATGATATGGTATATCCTTTTGTAATATAAATAATACTTCTAATTTGATATTCATATTTTTATATCTTGGGTTTTCTCTAAGTTATACATAATTTATTCAGTTAGTTATACAATTATGATTGGAAAGAACTCTTAACTTGGAGGAAAAAACTTTGGTTTAAGTAGATGTTAGGATCTTAGCTAAGTCATTGTCAGCCTCTGTTTCCTCATCTGTAAAATGGGGATAATATCTCACGGGCTTGATAGGAATAGATGTAAAATTGTATATGGGGTAACCACACTTCACTGTGGTCCCAGTGATCCCTGCCTCCTGTTAACCATGTCCTTGTAAAGTCTCCTCCCATCCCACACCAGGACCAGTCTATATGACCAACCAATGGAATACAGTGCTGTGCAACTTCCAAAACTAATCATAGAAAGCACTGAAGCATCCATTGTGTTCTGTCATATAACTCCTTCGGTGTGAAGCCAGCCACATCAACAAGACACTCAAGCAGTCCTGTGAAGGATCCTATGTGGAAAGTAACTGAAGTCCCCCAACAACAGCCACGAGAATAAGCCATCTTGGCAATGCATCCTCCAGCCTCTGTCAAGCCTTCAGATGACTGCAGTTTTAGCTAATATCTGACTCTGACCTCATGGGAGACCCTGAACCAGATCACCCAGAAACTGTAAGAGTTAATAAGTATATATTATCATTTTAAGCCACCAGGTATGAAAGTAATTTGTTAGGCTGCAATAGAAAACTAATACAGATCTTCCATGAAACAACAAGCAGAAAGTAACTTGAAAAGAGTACCCACTTTCAATCATTCGTTCAACAACTATCTACAGGTAGACCTCTTTGCGCTCAGTGGTGAGCAAAACACAGACCCTGCCCATACAGCAGGAAGACAGACAATAAACAAATAATTAAAGCGAAGAAGATTGCCATATCAAGTGAAGGCAGGAGGCTTTTGGATACTATATGAAGGGCAACTAACCTATTTGAAGAAGTCCAGGATGGCATCCTAAAGGAAAAACCTAAGCTAAGACTGTGGAGATAAATAGAAGTTAAGAGAAGACAGGATTGCCTTTTTCCTTTAGTCAGCAAATTACTGGCAAATGAATTTGGCATTGACTAACTCAGAATTGCCAATACCAGCTTCCATTCCTTCATTTAGCCAAAATTTACTGAGTGCCTACTGTACGCCAGGAACTGTTGGCTGGTGAGTCATCAGTGAACGAGAAAAACCAAAATCCCTACACTCATCATTGTTCTTAAAGGAAGTAAGAAACTATACTTAGAGAGACAGTAGAGTAATAATGATTCAGAGCACAGATTTTGGGCTCAGACTAGCTATTCAAATCACACTCTGAATCCTACTGGCCTTTGTGAACTTCGCTAAAATTTTTAACTTCTCTGCATGTCAGTTTCCTCAACTGTAATAACAGCACCTACCTCATGGGTTGCTAGAGGAAATTAAATTAGTTAATGCACGTGAGGTCCTTAGAACAACATCTAGCACATAGTAAGAGCTCAGTACACTCCAGCTACTTCTTTTCTCCTTATGATCACACTTCTGAAGCTCAGGTCTTCACCGTCTTAACTCACTTTCTTCTGTTTCCAGTTGAAGAAAAGGCACAAGGTTAAATTTAAAATGCACAATATCCTCACAAAGTAGGTCATTTCTGTTTCAGCATAAGGTTGACATCCTAAGTAATTTATTGCCTGAATAATTCTGAAACACAGAAATGCAAATGTACAAGAGTTCTAACCATGCTACAGATGGAACAATGCTTCTTATCCAAGAACTCCTTTCATCTGTTAAACAACCCCTAAAACGGGCTCTCTCTATACAATACTAAAACAACCTGTTGAGAAATAAGAAATTCAGTATAGCACAGTCCCCCCAAAAAACTGCCTTTATATTTAAATACAACCTTTAAGGATAGTTTTGCATTTGATCAAATATTTTGAATGAATAAATATAGGCTAAAATAATAAAGTTAAGCTTTGAGAACAATTAACTGCTATTTCTTTCTTATTTCCTGTATCCTATTCACTTCTGTCTATCTGGTTTTGAATGGAAAAAAAACAGCCAGGAGTGGATGGTTCCTCAAAAATGTTTCATCTCTGTGTATCTTACTAACAATTATTTCATGTGTTTCAGGCCCTAGAGAGTAGCCAGAGCTGTAGCGCTTCAGTGAAAAGCGGACAATCACAAAATTGTAGACACTAAAGATGGAAAAGACCTTCGAGGTCATCTTGTCCACTGTCCTGTCAACTCAGTCCTGTTCCCCACAGCATACTCTCAGGGGCTTTCAGCAGCCAACTTGTAAATGATTCCGGCACCACCGGCCCTGCCATCATCCCCCTGGAGAGACCACTCCACTATCTAATAGACCTTTCTGTTAGGTAATTTTTTTCCTTGATATTCAGCCCAATTTTACCTTCTCTTAGCTTTATCCCATTATTCATCGACATACCCCATTGGACCAAGCTAAGCATTCCTTCTCCTCTTTGGGTGTAGATACCTTGTCAGATTAATTACAGAATCAGCAGCTTCAGTGAGCCACATTCTCAAGGTCCAGTCCTGTAGCATTTAGGGAGACAGATCCTGGTGTGAATGCCTCATCTAGAAATTTACCGAAACAACACCACTGACTATAAAGAGATCTTTTCTTCTTTGTCCCTCATTATCTATTTCCACAGCTTGCTCAGAGTTCATGTGTGAAGGGCAGCAGTGTTCAAAACCTTCACTTTTCCCTAAAATCCTTCCCTTGCTCTCAGTTTCTTTCTCTGGCTCTACGATCAGAAGGGAATTTAATAATACCCCCACCTTAGATGGCAGTTTACCAAGCAACGGCCTTTTACATCCCAGTAAGGGATCCCAATATCCACTCCAGCCTTTAGCCTTGGGACACAACAGCCCTATTCTAATTCTCTAATTGCACTGGATTTATAAAACTGAGGAGGACATGGTTTCACTTTGTTTTATTTAGATTTGCAAACTTTAGAAGCCAGATTTGTATGTTGCTTTGGGAGAAGGCATTTAACCCTGTGTGTGTGTGCATGTGTGCATATGTGTGTGTCTTTGTCAAATCACTGTGTAGTATGTGAATTTTGTAATTATTTCTTAGTCATAATAAGTAGTAACTGTCAAATATTTTTAGCCACATCCTAAAAGAGAAACATTTCCTATCACAACTCAATGCATTATATTTATATGTCTATACATAAGCGTATATAAGATATATTCATATATAAAACTGAAATAAAATTTCAGGAAATGCTATTTATCTTTACCATATGCGGTGCACTCTTTTTCCTATTCTCATCTTTTTTAATTATTTTAAATGCAGGCTCAATCCATTAAATTGATTTTATAACTCACCCATGAGTCAAGAGCAAGAGTTTGGAAAGCCCTAGAGGTTCCACCTTCACCTCTGACCCTGCAGAGCAGTGGGTGTGCAATGGTAGCATCTGCCCTTTGCCCCCAGCCTCATGGTGACCAGTGACCAGACTCTCAGGAAGCCTCGTTCCACTTGGAAAGCAGCAGACTTAGGTCAACTGTCACAGGCAGTTTGTGATTCCCTGACATCAGCTCCCAGGACAGAGGTCAGGGTCATGAAGGATGCCAGGCTGAGTCGCCATGCCAACTTTCTCCCAAGAGGCTCAACACCCACAAACCTCTGTGTAGATCTGACGTGGCGGCAGCAGCTGTAGGAGCAGAGACTTAAGTCCTTCCGAGGTTGATTTAATTATCAAGCTCTGAGGTATAAGCCTCATGGAGCGGTCAGATTTGACCTACTGTGAAACCTATCCATAGCTATATCAATAAACATGGAAGGACACATCTCGCAAAGGGCTTTCAACTATATAATGTTTATGGTATAATGAGGTCCTCATGGCCCCTTTTAAAATATTTTCTTTCTTCTTCTCAGGACTTTTCTGTTCTCTTAGTGTTTATTTAACTACACAGTAAGTTATAATGTAGTTATTTTAAAACTTTAAATACACCTCTCTTAAACTTTCTTTTTGCTTATAATACTTCCATGTTTTGCTCCTCTTAAACAAATTGAACAATAATTTTCCTCTGGAATGACTGTTTCATTTGTTAAAAAGGAAAAGACATGCACACGGAGTGGAAGATATCCCTTCCTACTCAGACCATCTAAGGATACCTGGGTGCCAAAGCCAGGGCTCCCCTAACACGAGCATGCAGGTCACCCTCCCTTCATGGATAGCTACTTTAATGAGCCCTGCATTAAGAGGTGGCAACAGCAATCTGATTAATCCCATTTTACAGCTGAGTCTGAGGGAGATTGGGCAAGTGACCCAAGGTGGTAGAATGCATAGAGGAACTGGAATTTAACTCAATGCTTCTCAATCCAATGCTTCTTTCTCTTCAGAAAGACTGCTTCTCCATCAATGCACATGGATTTGCATGTTAAAAGATATAGCCATTGGGCACAGTGGCTCACACCAGTAATCCCAGAACGTTGGGAGGTCAAGGCAGCAGGATCTCCTGAGTCCAGCAGTTCAAGACCAGCCTGTGCAATATAGCAAGAGTCTAACTCTACCAAAAAAAAAAAAAAATTAGCCAGTCACAGTTGTGCTTGCCTATAGTCCTAGTATTCAAGAGGCTGTAGCAAGAGGATCACTTGAGCCCAGGAGTTTGAGATTGCAATGAGCTATGATTGCACCACTGCACTCCAGCCTGGGTGACTGAGTGAGATCCTATCTCAAAACAAAAAAACAAAAAACAAAAACAGGAATTAGTATATCTAATTAAGGATTCATTACATAGACCTTTTATGCATACATTTTCACTTTAACCTCAAAATGTATCCAGTTATATTTGTGTGTGTGTATATATGTATATACACATTTATATGTGTGTATGTATACACATATAGAATATAATGAATTGTGTGAAGACAAACTAGAATACTGGAGAAAAAGCATGACTCATCTTTTTAAAAACAGGAAAAAATTATTTTTTATAAAATGAATAAGGAATTGGTTATGTTTTATAAAGAACTCTGTAAAAGCAATTTCACAGAGCATATAAAATATTTATTTCACTTTATCTTTAAAGAATTGATAAACCTTTTAAGAAACTGTCTATTATGTTAAGTGTAGTTTACCGGTATCTTTGCTCTACCAACTATACAAGGAAGCAACAAGGTCATCAACATCAGCACTGGCCTCAGTATTGGTAATAGTCAACATAGCAATTAGGATGAACACATTTCCCTACCCCTCAAAGTTTAAGACTAGAGCCAGAGCCCCCACATTGGTTCTAGAAGACTTGTCCTCCTGGAACACAGTAAGCACCCCTCCCTCTGGACATGCAGTGTACTCCCTCATTTCCTTCCAAAAACAGCCTCAGGCCTTGGTTTTTTGAGCCACATAGGAAAAACCTCTGTCCAACCTTGCCCTCCCTACTGATGCCAAGATGCAAATGTGTCTATACACTCAAGCCCTGTTAGTCTTTTCAACTTCAGTAGAAACCCAGATAAGGAGGCTAACTAGAGCTAGAGTGAAGAGGCAAATGAGTGGCCAAGGAAACCTTGGATGGAATGCATCTATCAGATCCTTCATGTAAGTTCAGAAAGAAACAAACTCCAACACAAGCCAGGCATTCTCCAGCCAAAGACACCAACTTTAGATTTTTATGAGACCAAACCTCTGATCATTTTAAAATGAGGTCGACCTCCCTCCCTAAATCTTTTAAGCCTTAGGATATACATGGGGGTAATAAAAAATGTAAACAGTTTGAGAGTTTGGTTCTTGTGAAATAAGATGGTTAACTTCAAGTTAACTTGTCTAGACGTGTGAATAAAGTCTTTTAAAAGTAGAAGGCCTACTAGGGTCAGGATAGGTTTTTCCAGGGCTGTCTTGTGGCTGCATAATTTCCCATGAGCTCACCTCACTTCACAGAACAACTCTAAAAATAGGAAATAATAAAACCTCAACATATGGAAAGTCTGTGGTCTCCGCTTAATTTTCTGCCTCCTCTCTTTTTGTATCACAGCTTTCTGTAGGTGGTGTGCAGAGAGTGTTTGGTTAACTGAATCATCCCAACCGGCGAAGCTTGCGTCCTCAGACCATCTTTCTACCTCCACCAGCTGAGGCTCTAATGGTCTAAATCAGTGGTTCTCAACCTTCCTAATGCCACGACCCTTTAATACAGTTCCTCCTGTTGTGGTGACCCCCAACCATAAAATTATTTTCGTTGCTACTTCATAACTGTAATTTTGCTACTGTTATGAATCATAATGTAAATATCTGATATGCAGGATGTATTTAGGTGACCCCTATGAAAGGGTTGTTCAACCCCCGAAGGTGTCATGACCCATAAGTTGAGAGCCGCTAGTCTAAATCAATAGGGATAGTGTCACCGTGGGAATTCATGGGTGCAATTTAAGGTGGCACCACAATAGAGGGATAACTCAGGAATAAATGGATGACACCTGTAATCAGTATTGCCTTCAGACAGGACAAGAGGCCGCAACATTAGGACCCATGTTTTGGGGCCCCACTCTTACCACTACTGATTTGTCCTTCTCCCCTGGGGTACACAGAACCCTAATTGTCTCCATGAAAAACCACAAGCCTATTCCCAAGACCCTTCATCTCCTGAGGGCAGACTATCACTGATAGCCCATTCCTAGGCCCCAGAGGGTGGCCAGAAAGGCAGTGTTAGCAGGGGGTGTGGCTGAAGCGGGGGTCACGCAGGCTAGGATAGCCACATGCATGTGAGTGTAAATTAACACTAGAGAAGGGGACTCTGTTCAGAGCTAGAACCAGGGTGCCCCAAGATCCCACCACACCCCAGGGGAATCTGAGAGTCAGAGGAAAAGAGCCTGGAGGGAAACATCCTAGAAGGAGAAAGAAAAGTGATTAATACCCATGATCTTTGGCTTTAAAATGTGTGTGCTTGGGTAGAATAGAAACAAAGATGAAAAGATAGTAGAATCAGGGAAAGAGTTATATCTGAGAACTAAGAAAGTAAAAAAAGAAAAAGTGAAAATACTGGGTTGCTTCATACCAATCATAGTCATTTATGTGAACCATTTACCATATTTACTTATATACATCACAATCATGATTTTATATAATAGATACAATATGCATATGTATATATAATAAGATGTAAAAATTGCAGCTCTAACAGAGGTACCAAAATACTTGAGATGTGAAAATCCAAAATGAGGTCTGGACCATCCGATATAGAATTTCAAAGCAAATGAACCAACCCTTGGGCCTCTTAACCACTTGGAGAACATAAAAGAAGCAGAGACAGAGGAAAGATTTTTGTGAGAAAATTTACTTTAGAAGAAAACAGGGACTGCCCCACAACAAAGACTGGTTATTGAGGCACTAAGAGAGCTGACGTGAGTCCCCCGGGGGGGAGGGGGGAGGGACTAGAGTGGATCCCACCCAGGAGCTAGAAAGTAGGGGTGTGACCAAGAAGCAGCTTCTGCCGAGAAGGGTGATGTGAAGGTCAGAGAGCTGGTCCGCATTTCCTGTGGAACCTGACATCTGCCTTAAAAGCACACTCTCCAGAGCCTCGGTGCCCAGGCCTGAAGCTCAAACAACCTAGCAGCTGTTGGCTGGAGTAAGCTGTTTAGCCTCTCTGGGGTTCAGTCCCCTCATTTATAAAACAGAGAAAATAAAACTACCTACGTTATAAAATCGTTGTGAGAATTAAATGGGTTAATATATGTAAAGTGCTTAAAGTAGTACCCAGCATAAGATATCACTGTGAGTCCCTAACCTGATGGGGGTCCCACAGGAGGCAGAGAGGCCCAGCCATGTAAAGTCGTGCCCAAGAGGACCAGGGTCCCACGTGAACTGACACCTAGAGAATAGGGACTTGGGGGAACAGTTGACCGAAGAAAGGAAGGGCTTCATCTACATCAGGGCCACCTAAGCCACAGGATCGAGCCTCTGAATTCCCCATGAAATTGCCCACAAGGGGAAGAATCAAGACACCGGACACCTGCTTACCACAGGGCAGTCCACATAAGGACACTTTGCATCCTGTTCCCACCTCCCTCCCCAGGCACTAACCCTCCCTGAGGAATCAATCACAGCGGCCAGCCAGGTGGCAGAGAAAGTGACCATAAAAGAGAAAAATGAGTCCAGGAAGCCTCTCAACCCTCACCCCATCTCAAGCATGCAACCCACAAATGGCCTCACCCCACAAGGAAAGATGTGATCTTCTATGATAGTGACCCTCTAGATAATCAGATGAGACAGGATATTCTAAGGACACTGGGAAAAAGTATGAGTCAGGATTCTGTAGAGAAACAGAACCAATAGGGTGTGTGTGTGTGTGTGTGTGTGTGTGTGTGTATGGGGTAGAGAGGCGGGAGGAAGATTTTAAGGAATTGGCTCATATGATTGTGGAGGCTGGCAAGTCCAAAATCCACAGGCAGGTCAGCAGGTGGGAGACCCAGGGAACAGTTGACATTGCAGCTTAAGTCTGAACCCACCTGTTGGCATAATTCCCACTTCCCTAAGAGAGATCACAATTGAGGGGATGAGGCCCATCCAAATTATGAAAGGGTAATCTACTTTTCTACTGATTTAAATGTTAATCTCATCTAAAAAATATCTTCAAAGAAACATGTAGAAAAATGTTGGACCAAATATCTGGGCACCATGGCTTAGCCAAGTTGACACATAAAATTAACAATTACAGAGAAAAATAGGCTTCATCTTGATGTTGATCACACCCCACAGACAGCTTTGTGTGATGTACCCCTTTTATTCACACACACAAAAAAAACATGCACACATGCGCATGCGCACACACTTGTGCACATAAGTCACTAAATGCCTTATGTTAGAAATGGGGTTTGTTCTTATGTTTCATCACTGATATGACATAGTTTTTGTTCACAGTCACAGAAATTAAAATAAGCATGGCTAGGCTTTCCAAAGACATCATGAACTCCAAATGGAAAAAATAAAATAAAAAAATTTTTAAAGCTCTACCTTCTACCTTTGCAGCACCAGGATGAGTTACAAAGTGTGTTTAGGCTACGTTCAATGTGAACTTTGGCTGATTATGCCTCCTTCTTGTAAAGGGAATGTCGAGTTTCCATCTAAATTGTGTGACTGAATCTTTAGGGAATCAAATTGAAAAATATAGGCCTCTAAGTGGGGAATTCCCCCGCTAATTTGCAGGCAAAATCAGGAGTGGCAAAGGAAGGAAGGAGGGAGAAGAGGGAGGGAGGGAGGAAAAGAATGAAAGAAAAGGAGGAAGGAAAGGAAGGGAAGGGAAGGGGAAAAAGAAAAGAAAGGAAGAAAGGAAAGAAAGAAGGAAAAAGCCAGTAAGAAAAGCATCTACCACGTTATCTGTTGGGTCTACCCCAGAGTTTTTCTCAGCCACAGTTATGGCAGCTTTATTTATTGATTCACAAATATCTGTTGAGCACCTACACCACAGCAATGGTTGTCCTCCTCTAATTTATCATCCTTAAAATATGAGCAGTGCACAAATACATTTAATCCCCGGGGGCACACCCCATTTGTCCCCAGTGGAGACCACGTGAGAGTTCTAGCCTGGCTTGCAGTTTCAGCTGTGCCACTGTCTGACTCTGCGAAGTCAAGTTTGTCATGCATCTTCCTGGATCTCTGTTTCCTCCTATCTCAAACAGGATAGCAAATATAATGCCTTAACTATTCCAGGACATCTAATGAGGACCAGTGAGATAATGCACTTCAGACCACTTTTTAAAGAATAAAAGTGAATACAAATATAAGGATCTTTCTAGAAAGACCTTTGTTATTAGAAATCTACGGAACCAATAGGCTCTATTTATCACCTAGCCAAATTCTGGGTGCATAGCAGATACTCAAGAAATGCTGTTTGGTTAATTATTTATAAAGCTTTATTGTAGGGCACTAGAGTTATTTTTCTAATTGCTTTCACCTTTCTCATCCCATTTTTATCTGCATAACTTATTGGGAAAGTGTTCACGCTTAAGAATTGGAAACCAAGGCTCTGAAAGTTTGTACACCTTTCCAAAGTAGGCGCAGAGCCTAGCTAAACCTCTAAAAGTCAGGTGTCCTACTTTCCCACGGCCTGGAATTAACAACACTGAAGGGGCTTAAGGAGTTAATGTGGGTGTTTCGGGAGCAGATGGCTTCTTGCTGCCTTGGGAGGTGACTTTGTATCCTCAGGAAGCTTTCCTCCACCCTCATAGTGAGGGGGGGACAGGCAGGCACTGGCTTTTATGAGCTGAATTTATAATGGGGAAATACTGGGCTTGCCAACATGCCCGGTGCTCCCACACAGGGCAAAAGTGGTGGCCCAGCCTCTGCCTCCAGGGTTCCCGGGGTTCCACCTTGGGAGATTCCATTCTAGTTGTCATGCATCATAATTTTTCCCTAGGTCATCTAAAAGTCCTTCAGCCAACAGTAATATCTTTTCTTTTAGGAGCACACATAAACACACATACATGTGCACACACGCACACACTTCTTACAGAGTTTTGAAACTCACTATTTTTACATGACTATTTTCTCCCACTAGATGCTTGGACAATAGTATCAGAATCTTCTGCCTTCCTTTTATCTTTGTACCTCGAGCACCCAGCTTGAGCAACATACCCCAGCGCTTACTATGTGGCCAACGTTGCTCATAGATCATTCTATTAAATTTTCCCATCAAGTCCATGGGCTAGACATTATTATGTCCACTTCACAGGGAGGACACTGAGAGAGATAAATTAGCTTCTTCAAGATCACACAGCCTGCAACCAGCAAAGCACAGGGACTCATGTTCAGGCCTCACTGACTCCAAAGCTCCTACATCTTTCCATACCAAAGCACTTCTTTGTCCCCCCATCCACCTCCCCTGCTCCAGTTAGCTCTTCTGAGGGCACAAGTGTTGGTTTACATGGAAGTAACAGGAGTGGAAGTCCTGGCCTGTAACCTTCATAGCATCATCGATAAGGAATACAGAAAGTACCCAATAATGCTGGTTATGGAATCACAGCACTTGGCTAAGAGGTCTGTCCCCACTGGTGTGGTCTGAGATACAAGAGGTCAAATGCATGGTTCCTACCAGAGACAAACTGAAAAGGCCTTTTCGTGTCACCTGGAAGAACTTGGAAATTACTTCATTTACAATGCATTACCACTCAGGAATAACGTTTTGGTTTGTGAGCATTTTTTCCTGCACAACTTCTAAATCCAGGAATGAGAACGGTGTTCTTTCCTTTGTTGGGAAATCGGGGTATGGAGTAGTAAATTTAAGCAAAGTCAGTTTTTCCTCTCTATGTTATTACTATTAGGATCTTATAATAAAGTTTGAAAAAATAAAATTCGCAAATCGAAAGAAGTATGTTTAAGAGAACCTACACCAGGAAAGAATCTGGATATGTAATAAAACCTGAATTGTGGCATATTTTAAATAAAAAAATAGAGACTGTTTTGCTATGGAGTCTACACGTACAATGGGCTCTAAAGAGCCTTTACAGTCTGGTTGAAACTTAACCTCCAACCCCCTAAAGCACAGCCTGTGCCTGGCCCTGGGTTGCTCCGTCTCATGTTCTTCCAGGACTGTGCGGCTTTCAGCATGCCGCTGCTTCTGAATGGATTTTCCCCTTCCCCATCTAGTGAGTCATCCTTCTAAGCCGTCTCTCACCTCCTCTTGGACATTTTCCTCCATTCTGTTTTTACCCTCCATAACACTTGGGATATGACCAAAGAGCTAAGAGCTCTGCACTGGGCCCAGAGATCCGCTGGAAATAAGATCTGTCTGAGGATGTCCAATGGACAGGTGGGCCAGAGCTTCCTGGGTTAGAACTTCTCCTGAGAGAAGACAGTCAGGAAGAACAGTCTTCTTCCCTGGAAGTGAGTTCCCAAGGGGGGTAAAATGTCTGCAGCCCAGCCTCTTGAATGAACTTAAGTCTGGTTACTATAGAGAAAGATGGCTGCAAGTAAACCCAGTGTCTCTGTTCCCTCTTAAACCTCTGTGAGATGTTGGGGAACAACTACCTGGGGTTCCTCCATCAGGGCACTTTGGACTCACACAGAAAGTTACACTTGAGGCAGTAGGCAAAGGTGGGTAGAGCATCTGCAGGGTGGGGAGGGCATCTGCAGGGGTGCAAAGGGCATCTGCAGGGGTGCAGAGGGCATCTGCAGGGGTGAAGAGGGCATCTGCAGGGGTGCAGAGGGCATCTGCAGGGTGGGGAGGGCATCTGCAGGGGTGAGGAGGGCATCTGCAGGGTGGGGAGGGCATCTGCAGGGGTGAGGAGGGCATCTGCAGGGTGGGGAGGGCATCTGCAGGGGTACAAAGGGCATCTGCAGGGGTGAGGAGGGCATCTGCAGGGTGGGGAGGGCATCTGCAGGGGTACAAAGGGCATCTGCAGGGGTGAGGAGGGCATCGGCAGGGTGGGGAGGGCATCTGCAGGGTGAGGAGGGCATCTGCAGGGTGGGGAGGGCATCTGCAGGGGTGAGGAGGGCATCTGCAGGGGTGCAAAGGGCATCTGCAGGGTGGGGAGGGCATCTGCAGGGTGAGGAGGGCATCTGCAGGGTGGGGAGGGCATCTGCAGGGGTGAGGAGGGCATCTGCAGGGGTGCAAAGGGCATCTGCAGGGTGGGGAGGGCATCTGCAGGGTGAGGAGGGCATCTACAGGGTGGGGAGGGCATCTGTAGGGGTGCAAAGACATCTGCAGGGTGGGGAGGGCATCTTCAAGGGTGAGGAGGGCATCTGCAGGGGTGAGGAGGGCATCTTCAAGGGTGAGGAGGGCATCTGCAGGGGTGAGGAGGGCATCTGCAGGGTGGGGAGGGCATCTGCAGGGGTGCAAAGGGCATCTGCAGGGTGGGGAGGGCATCTGCAGGGTGAGGAGGGCATCTGCAGGGTGGGGAGGGCATCTGCAGGGGTGAGGAGGGCATCTGCAGGGGTGCAAAGGGCATCTGCAGGGTGGGGAGGGCATCTTCAAGGGTGAGGAGGGCATCTGCAGGGGTGAGGAGGGCATCTTCAAGGGTGAGGAGGGCATCTGCAGGGGTGAGGAGGGCATCTGCAGGGTGGGGAGGGCATCTGCAGGGGTGCAAAGAGCATCTGCAGGGGTGGGGAGGGCAATCTTCAGGGTGGGGAGGGCATCTGAGGGGTAGGGAGGTCATCTGCAGAGGGGTAGTGTTTAGCAGCAAGGGCAGCAAAGGCTGAGGTTGAAGCCCACTCAGTGGTCAGGACAGAACCAGAGAGAGAAGAGGAATAAGGAGTGAATGTTATATTAGCTGACCAGACTTGGGAGTGTGTGAACAGAAGACAGTTGGGTGCCAAAGCCTTGCTAGGAAGGGGCTTTGCAGGGAGCTAAGGTGGGGACAGAAAACATTAAATACAGTTTACATCACCACAGGTTACATCACCACAGCACCTGTGTGGGCATTGGCTGGACAACCATTGCCCATCCTGCCCCTCACACAGAAAAAGCCACAGGGGTCAAGAAGGGAGTGACCCTGCCTGGCTCTTTTGTATCCCCCACCCCCCAAGGCAATTTGCACATATCACCTGGTAGTTAAGACAGAAAGGGAGGGAGGGAGGGTGGGAGGGAGGGAAAGAGAGAGGGAGCAAAGAAGAGGGAAGGAAAGAAGGAAGGAAGGAGGGAGGGAGGAAAGGAAGAGGAGGGGAGAGGGGAGGGGAGAGGAGGAGAGGTTACAGACACTGGTAGGGACATTGTGCTCATTCCAGGAAAAGCAAACATGAACAAGAGAGCGGAGACGAGGATAAGCAAGGTATGGGGAGGACACAAGGAGAAAACACCAGCCTGACTAAAGTTCAAGGTGAATGAATATCAGAGAGTAATGAGAAATTAGATCAGAGAGGCAGGGTAGGGCCAGTTGACAGAGACAAATAAGGTTAGACATCGGGCAACAGAGAACTCAGGGGTCTTGGTGAGCCAAGCCTTGCTATGTCTAAGGGCCAATCCATGTGCCATTAGTGGAGAAAGAATTGATCTTCAAACATTTGGTTTCTAAATTAATAGATAATGTTAAGCAACCAGTTGAAAACTTGTTCTCTCATCCAGTTAATCTGCCTAGTTGGTTTTTATATTAGGTTTCAGTTGGTTTCCAGCTGCTTTCAGGTTTTCAGGTTGGGTCTGAGGAAGTATTTTTGAGTGCATGTATATTTTCTGTAGATTTGTTTAATTATACAGGCATAATGTATGCATTAAGCCTGCTTTATAGATGGGAACACTGAAGATCGGAGAAATGAAAGGTTTTAATAAGGCGTGACAACAAACAGACTCCCACGCACCCTGGTCTGTTTGCTGGAAGAAGTCTTCACCGACCACTCCCTTTCTGGGGGTGTCCGGGGGAGTTGCCTGTCTCTAACTGCACCATCTCCACAGAGCTGGGGCCTTTTATAACCAGCAGCTCTGTTTCTGGCTTCACTCTCTTCACAAGCCCCCAGGTACTGAAACCACCGGTTAGATCCGCGTATTAAGGCTTTTCAGAATTACCACACTTCCTCAGAATCTGCTTTAAGCTCCAAAATATTCTTCTGCAATCTGCTTTATTCTATTCCCTCCTTGGCTTGTGAGCAAAACCTGGTAAGGCTGAAGAAGAGAGCAGAAGAGGGAGGGAGGAGAGGAGGAGGACAGCTTTGTTTCGTTTTTGCATTTGGCAGCCCACTTACCTCAGTTTTCCTGTCCTGGGGGGGGCAGATTTAATGAGGTTTATTGGCTGATTCTACTTCTCAATTCCTATTGTTACAAACCCTGCAAATTAATTCAAATGAAAGCAAGACAAAAGAAAAATAGGAAAAGTGAAAGGAAGTGATAGGAAAGGAACAAAGAAAGGAAGGATGGAGAGAAGGAAAGAAAAAAAGGTCTCATGGTTTTAGATGTCCTTTTCCCTACGGAAGCAGCTTCCAAACAGATTCATGACCATGTAGAACATCTGCCCTACCTGTCCCACACACCCTTAAAATTGGCTTTGAATTTTACTACATTTTCAGCTAATAAAATTCTCCTTATGCATAGGCCGTGCTCTCCAGCTCGAGAGCATGGCCCAAGCTCCACTTCTTCTGGAACTTGCTCTTTGTTGGTAGGTGTGTCTTTATAGGCTGATTAAATGTTATAGATAATTTCCTTTTTCCAAAACAGATGTCTCCAATGTCTTGTCTCCAAGACAATGTGCCAAAGGCTCAGTCCCCATAAGCCATGTACCTGAGGCCAGTGAGAAATGTACAATGAGAAAAGCAGCATGCTCCTCCTTGCAGGTCCTGGACAGAATTTTTAAGGTGTTTTAATTATAATGATAATGATTTAATGGTAAGATTTATAAAGGAAGAAAAACAAAGATTTTTAGATACTTTTATGGGCATGTTATTATACTAGGGAGAAATGGTCTTTTTATCCAGGTATCTGTGATTGCAGCACTGATGATGATAATAATAATAAGTTATATATTTATAGGCCTCAAATTCCAGAGGCCCTTGAGCACCTCATATCATCATCATCATTATTGTAACTCACAGCTAATTATACACTGACAGTCTGGGCATGCCAGTCAGAACACTTGTCTATAATCTGACTCATTTGTAGTGGTAAGATCAGCAGTTCAAACCCTGGGAAGGGTGCTGACTCGCAAGGTGGTTGCTGCCCCACAGATGCTCCAGTCAGCAGGGGTGGAGTTCATGTTTTCCCAGGGAAGGGAGGCTGTGCTATCAAAGTCACTGTCATAGGTCTGGCGATGGGCTATCAACCAGGTAGCCCAGGCTGGCCAGTGGTCATTTGGTTTGGATTCTCTGAAATGGTCTCAATTTCAAATATTTTTCTCTTGACAATTTGTTTAGGTTGCCATAACAAAATACCACAGACTGAGTGGCTCAAACAATAGAAATTCATTTCCTCACGGTTCTGTAGGCTAGAAGTCCAAGATCAAGGTGACAGCAAGGCTGGTTTCTCTCTTCCTGGCAGGGCCCTCTCTTCCTGGCTGGCAGGTAGCCGCTTCCCGCTGTGTCCCCAGGTGGTCTTCCCTCCATGTAAGTCTGTATCCCGGTCTCCTCTTCTTTTTTTTCTTTTCTTTTTTTTTTTTTTTTTTTTAGAGACAGAGTCTCACTATGTCACCCTGGGTAGAGTGCCATGGTGTCACAGCTCACAACAACCTCCAGCTCTTGGGCTTAGGCAATTCTCTTGCCTCAGCCTCCCTAGTAGCTGGGAGTACAGGCACCTGCCACAACACCCGGCTATTTTGTTGTTGTTGCAGTTTGGCCGGGGCTGTATTCGAACCCACCACCCTTGGTATATGGGGCCGGTGCCCTACTCACTGAGCCACAGTCACTGCCCTCCTCTTCTTATATGGACACCAGTCATTCAGGGTAGAGCCACCCCAGTGACCTCATTTTTACTTAATTACCTCTTTAAAGACCCTATCTCCAAATATAGTTACATTCTAGGGTACTGGGATTAGGCTTTCATCATATGAATTTTAAGGAGAACACAATTTAGTCCATAACAGACAGTATTTCAACTCTAGGTTCAGAAAATATATATGGTAATTATGATTCACACAGGTCTTTTCACCCAGTCTTCAGCCAAAATCTGACATTCCAGGTAAGGAGGCAAGAAGGAAAGCTCCTTCCTGTTGTTTTCTGGGAATTCCTTTCCCATGGTTCCCATTAAAGGTCAAGCCCAAAGTTACCTCCTCACAGACATCTTTGCTGACTCTGGACTCTAATGCCAGCATGCACCCACCCCCATCACATTGCCCATTTTCTTTTTTCTTAGCACTTAACACTATCTGAAATTACCTTGTTCATTAATGTGTTTACTTGTGAACAGTTCATCTTTCCCATTAAACTCCAAATTCCAAGGCCACAGAAACTTTGTCAGGGTTTATAGCTATACCCCAGGGCCTAGAAAAGAACCTAGCACATAGTAAGGTCCAAAATATGTTTGTTGAATAAGTGACCTTGAAGTAGAAAAATAATTATTTTTAAGTGGATGCAGTCCTCCTGAGTTACCAGTCTGTTTCCCAAGAGTTTCATGAAAGGACCTTTGTTACCTAATGAATGTACCAAAAACCAGAACCCATAAGACAAATTAGTTCCTCAGAGGAGGATGGTATAACACTAACCTCATCAGGATGAAGTACTAAAGAGGATGCCATTTTAGTAAATTATGCTCCAAGGAAGGACTGGGTATTTAAAGTACATGTGGCCAGCACACCCCACCCATTTAGGTAGGCCTATAGAAGAGGCCAAACATAATGACAAGGTTACATAGTACACATGGTCTCTGAGAAAGGGAGTCTGAGCAACTAAATACTTAACTGCATTAGCTAAATGCTCTGGTCTCACAGCAGGAATGGTGTTGCCCATGGCACTGGAAGACTCATATTCCAGGGGCAGGGGCTCCTGGGCAGTACTTGCAAGGCCTATTGGTTCTGTTCTTCTGGAGAACCCTAATTAATATACTGCCAAAGAAGGAAAAGCCAGAAAAGGATTTCAGGAAGAAGTGGACAACAGGTAGGAAAAAAAAAAAAAAACAGAGAACGAGGTGTCATAGAAGCCCAGAGGTGAAGGTGTTCAGAAGAGAGGGTATGATCAACTGTCTGGAATGTTTGCAAGAAATTGAGTCAAATGAGGACAGAAAGGTAATACTTAGATCAGTGGTGAACTTGAAAAGAGCCGTTTGGCTTAAACAGATTGGAGCCCAGTTGAGGTGAGTAGAGAAGAAAAGTGCAAAGAGGAATAATAAACAGATGGAATTATGGACAGATTTTTCTTGATTTGCTGTGAAAGAGAGCAGAGAAATTGGTGGAAGAAATAACCTCAAAAGGCAGGTATTGTTTTATGCTAAGTTTCCAGGGTATAGTTGCGTCCTAATAAGAATGATCCCTTAAACAGGGAGAAACAGCGATGCAGTTGTTGAGATCAGAGTGATGAGCTCTGGAGCACAGAGGGAAGGTCGGCCTTGGTTAGGAGAGGTGGGTGTGCGGAGTGCAGCTACAGATGCAGTTACAGGCAGAGTAGACAGAGGAGGCATGCCTGTGCTTTCCCTTATCCTCTTTGGGAACTGAGACCACATTGCCAGTGAAAGAGAGATAATAGGAAAAGGGGGATGGAAGAGGATGGAGTAGAAAAGAAACTCCTTCTAGGAAGGCTATACATTGCTGAAGGCAAATCAATGATTTGGGCTTATGAATTTAGAGTGAGCATCAAATTAATGACAGGTAGCTCATGGCTGTGGTGGTTCAGGGGAAGGAAAGCCAAGCATGAGCCACCATAGTAGAGAAAGGGTTCACAGAAAAGGTAGGACTTGCATGGGGCCTTTCTAGACTTGTGTGATTTAGACATCCTAGGTCCAGGCCCTCCGGGTGCGCAGAGTAGATGGTAAGAGCAAAGCACACAGCAGGCATGAACAAAGTGGGCCAAGCTGGCTGCAGGGGAAAAGTGCAGATGGAACTGGCCTTAGGGAACAATTCTGAAGAAAGGGCTATCAGCAAGGCTAAAGCAGGATTTGGGAAAATTAACCAGGCATTTGGCATGTAGAACAGGTCCTAAGGAGCTTTCTGGCCTTAAAGAGTGGCCATAATTAAGGCCCAGAGACCCGGGGAGATTATTGGCCTGGTAGGAGAAGGATGCAAAGCAGAGTCCCCCTTTCTTGGGATGGACCTTCACCCATTCACCCTGCTCTTGAAGAATACGTATTTCTTTGGGGGAGCATGAATAGCTGAGAATATTCTTCAAGATTCTGTTAATTTTAAAGCTCTTGGATAAATCATTTCTAATGTCCATCCTCTCTGAAGAATACAGTCCATCCACTGAATGTTCACAGACAAACCAATGTGAGAACAGTGGTGGCCATGCTAAAAATATGCCAGTGAGGTGGTAACCCTGCATGTGCATTACTCCACTCAATCCTTAGATCAACCCTTGGAAGCAGATGCTTTTGCCAACCATGTCTGGTAAACAAGAAAACTGAGACACAGAGCAGGTCAGTCAGTCAGCCAAAGTCACACAGCTAGGAGGGTCCAGGTTCAAGTCTAGTCTGGAATCTGGACTGTGAACACACTAGAGACCATTGACTGGACAGTGGCCTTGTAGACAGAAATGCCACAAATGAGAGAGACTTTGGCTTCAGGCTCAGCACAGAAAAATTAAGGCCCAAATTACTTATGGACAAACTGAAATGCAGAGGATGTTTGAGGGGAGCAGGGATCACAGACCGTGGGCCTCTCCTGAGGCTAGGTAGACACCTGTCAGCTGCAGAGCCCAAAGAGAAAAGCAGAAAGGAAAAGAGAAGCATCAAAAGTTAAGACATGTTATGCAAGGCTCACTGTTTCCTCATTATACACCACCTCCTCACCAAAATAATTGCACAGGAAAGCACCAATTCAAGGAATTATTGTGTTATCCTGACACCCAGCTTCTGAGAAGAGATTATAATTATTGGTAAGAAATGAGAACAAGTTATACATCCTCTGGGGGCTAAAAGACTTCATATTTTTGTTTTGGGGGCTTTCTTTCCTGGAATTTGACCTATTTCTTTTATGTTTGGCTTCTGAGCCACCCATGGCTGAAGAAGGTATCAGTATGTCGAGGACACTCTGCAGGGCCCTCCCAGAATATGCAACCGATAAACGTTCTCATGTTAGTTGTTATCACTCTGGAGCCAGCAAGCTTGATGATAGGTGTATAAAGTCAGACCGTTCCCAATACATTTGGAGGAAGAAGAGTTTATTTTGTTTTTCCCAGTAGGTCAGTTTTAGAATCACAAAGTATTCTGGGGTCACTTGGAAAATAAAGAAAACAGAATGTATCCGATTGCTGCCCAGGCTGGGGAAGCAAATCCCCAAATCACACAGAACTAGGAAGGATTTGGTTTCATTAAAAGCAGCCACTAGCATTTGGCCCTTGAAGATGAAAGCAAAAGCCCCTTAAACAGGCTCCAACACGAGCTGAATTTCCGGATAAGTCCCCAGGGTGCCAGGATTGTTTCAAAGGAAGGCATGAACATCTTCCCAGAGATCTGAAAAAAGCAGAGCAGTTACAAATATATTTATCCCAACCTTCTAGAAGATAGTGGGGAATGAGGAATCAGCATTTTGAGTGCTATTGCTTTAATACTAGTAGCAATCATGTATGTGTTACTATTCCCATTTTGCTGATGAAAAAACAGAGGCCTCAGTGAAAGTCAATGGCCTGCTGACTGGCCCCAGCAATCAAATAGAAGTCTTTAAGACATCAAAGTCCATATTCTTTCCACCACTTAGCAGAAAAATTAGTGTTTCCATGTCAGTGGGTCAGATTCTCGCCAGGTCAAACCTTTCACGTCATCATAAATCAGACCCTTTGGCCTTTTCCTCTGAGTTCACCAAAGTTTATGTTCTACTCCAGCCTGGTTCCCAGAGTCAATTACGAAAACCCTGTGTTCCACACTCAGTGTTTGTGTGAAGAAGCTCATTTGCTAATTTGTTTGCTCAGAACAGCCTTCCTCCAGAAAGCACAAAAGTTAGCTATCTAGGCTCTGTAAAACTCCTCAAAAGAAAAAAGGGAGGTAGAAATGAAACCAAAAAAAAACAACCCCGCATGCCCTAGTTGATATATGCTTTTATGTGTGATAGGCTACAGATCTGGAGTTCTAAACATTCTAGCATTAATTAAAAAAAGGAAATAAGGAAGAAGGGAAGGAATGAGGGAGGAAGGAAGGAAAGAAAGGAGGGAGAGAGGAAAGGAGGATATGTCAGATTCTCTATGTCCACAAAAGTGTAAAAAAATAAACACCAGATGATATAATAATGCTGTCTCCGACATTCCTGTAACAATAGTCTAAAGACACCTTGCATACAGCTATTTCATAAATCAACTCTTATCGCCCAGAACGTATTGATGAAAGCAGTTCTGCAGAGCCAGTGCAGTGCTGTCTCCTAAGCACACTCCTTGGTTTTGTGCTAAGACTGCACTGGCATCTCAGTTGCAGAAGCCTCACAACACATTCTTTTCTGGGGCACATCTCATACCAGGTCTTAGTCACAAGAAGGGTCACAATAGAATGTGCATGAATCCCTGCAAAGCCTACTCCAGCAGACAAACATCTGCCGTCTAGAAGTTAGATGTCATCCCTGTAGGTATGGTTTGAGGGGAATCTTCCTAAGGTCCCAGACTAGCATCTAAGGAGGTAAAAGTCCTTTCTTTCCTTTGGGATTATCTCTGGTCCAGGTAAACCTATTACTTTTTTATTTATTTATTTATTTTTACATATACATGTGTTTATTAGGTTTTCATTTTTTTGCCTTCACAAAATTAAAAAGGCTTAAAATTTAATAACTATAACAATGTTTAAGAAAAGGAGTAGAAACAAAAACCTCGTAAAGAAGGAATGAACATAAAACATTCAGAAAAGGAATCAGACAATTGCTACATTGAAATATTAAGCAATAATAATAATAACGCAAAGAAAGTAACATTCACATTGTCAAATAAGAGTATGTCTATTATATAGAATGCTTTGACTCTGAGATTCAGTATGGATTCATCAGTTAACTACTTCTTATTTTTAAGTATCAAAAAATAGATAACTAATATTTATAAATAAAAGATAATTTAGAAAAACAGATCTATTTCTTAAGAGTTTATCTCAAATTTCTACCTTAAAACAATTCTGAGTGCCCATCAAGTTCTATCTGCTGGTTTAAAGAATTTTAGACATTCTATTTTTTTCTCAACATCCTGAAGCCCAAGGAATGAGGCCGTTAGATTTTTGGTTTAAGCTTATAGTCCCAAATCTGTGCACAAGCCTCATTTTCTGCTCTGAAATCACCCACTCTTCTCACTTTCACATCGCCACACTCCTCCAGGAACAACAAGGGGATGAAGAGACACACTCACTATCCCTCCAGCAGCCTGGGCCTGAGCAGAGCCAGGTCAGGCAGGTGCAGGGGCACAAAGTGCCAGGGACAAGGAGTGTCACCATGCACGACTCCTCGAGCCTGTTGTCTGACAAGGCTTAACAGAACCCTCGCTGGGTCTGGCTCTCCCGTGTGGTGCACACTTCAGGAGGTGAATCCAAGGGCCTTTCCCAGCCGGAGCTTATGAATGTCTCCGTGCTGAGAGGTGAAGCACTTGACATCTGGCTGCCATGCTGTTGTGAGCACGTCTGATTTTGCACAAGGCATATGGAAATCAGAATGTACCTGTCACAGGTGTCAACCTCTGTCTGACAAGTACAGATCTGGAGAGTGGTCACAACTTGCTGTTCCTCCTTGCAAATACCTTCTTTGTGACCTTTCATCAGCAGATGAGCAGACACCAGCCTTTACATGCTAATATGTCCCTTTACATTCCATGAGTTCCCTTCTAGTTTTAAGGCTGTAGGATGGAAATTCATGAGAAATAGTAAGGTAACTGGGGGTGAGAACTGGAGTCACTGAGACCACGGGAAGCATGCTTGGAAATGCCATTGACTTTTTTGTGTCCACTAGGATACCAATGCAAAGTTACAACTTTTATATAAATACGTGTGTTAATCTTTTACACATTTAAGCTATATGATTCTATACCACTTTACATTCTAATTTGCTTCAGATATTTATTTAAACATATCCCGCTTCATTTGACCAAGGATTACAAATAGCTATCATATTTTATAGGACACAGGCAATTCCACTGTCTTAAATTTTCATAATATAAGTTGGACATAGTTGACTGATTACTTTTTAGGGAACACAACTTTTTAGCAAGAACACCACTATTGGTAATAACATGGTTGCCAATGGGAACTAGTACTGCTCAAGTTGGGAAAAAAAAAAAAAGATGTTCTTTTGTTTGAATGTTTGGTTACTCAGATGACACCATGATGGATGGTGGCTGGAAATCTGTTCCAGTTTTGTGAGTGTTTTGAATTTTCTCATTGAGTTTGTAAGAAGATATTTCAATATTTTTTATTTATTGTGTTATCAACTTGGCTTTATGAAAAACAAAATGTATTTCATCTGTTAAATTTCTTACTGAAATTATTTACCAAAAACTCACTTTGATATTATATTCTTTTGTACCTCTAAAACTCTCTAAACACAAACACATACAGATAAATGTAAAGCATTGATAAAAATATGATCACCTAGAACAGAAAACTCTAGACACACAAACTGGAAAAAACGTTTAAACAGTAATTTTGATGAATAGCTACAGGCTGAACACAGATGAATAGGAGAATGAAAAGCTCCTAGTGGCCACAGTCTGAGTAGGGCTCTACACTTCCATGAGCTTTACCTCTAGGAACTACACTGTACTCTCAGAGGAAAGAGCCAAGAAAGATCTTCTCATAGCTGTGGGAGAGCTATAATCACTTGAAGTACATCTGAACATTCCCCATGCAAAGGCCTATTATCTAGGAAAAAGACATTACCAGAGCCTTAGTCCATATAGAGCAGTGGTTCTCAACCTGTGGGTCACAACCCACAGGAACTCTATTAAAGGGTCATAACATTAGGCTAGTTGAGAACCACTGATATAGAGGAAAGGCCATCTACCCAACACCAGCACCCTCTAGCCTTTCTTTCTCATCTAATGGGGAAAGAAACTAAGTAACATGTGTATCACAGCTTAGGTGCACCAAAAGACCAAACTTTATCAGAAGATTATAGGACATTTTTCTTCTCCACATCTACTACAGCATCAACAGGACTCCAGTATAATAACAGTAGATTACTGCCGAAATTAAATGCAAGGTGCGACTTTACTTAAGGAGGAATCCTTAGGGAAGCCCCAAGAAAACAGAGGAGGCAAACAGAAAAGCACTAGTGAAAATGGAAACCCCTGAAATCAAAAGCTACAGAACACATTAGACTAGCCTAACTCCAAGCTAATTTAACTTTAAATCTCACAGTACAGGTCTGTGACCTCACTTGTTATAACCCAATATCTCATGTCTAACTTTAAATAAAAAAATTTAAGACATGTTTAAAAAGAAAGAAAAAACACAATCTGAGGAAACAAAACAAGAATCAGAACCATACTCAGTTATGACACAGATCATAGAAGTATCAGATAGAGAATCTAAAATGACTATGATTAATATTTTAGGAAAACAATGAAAAAAGGAAACAGCATGCAAAAACAGGTGTGTAAGGTAAGCAAATAGTTGAAAACTCTAAGAAAGAATCAAAAGTAATGCCCTAAATAAAAAGCACCATTTTTATATACCAACAATAAACAATTGAGATTTGAAATTTTAAAAAAGAAACAAAAACAATACTATTCATAATGGCACCAAAATATGAAATACTTAAGTATAAATCTAACAAAATATGTACAATTTATATATATATAAAACTATAAAACTCTGATAAAATAAATCAAAGGAGATATAAATAAATGGAGAGATATTCTGCATTCATAGATTGAGATGTCAGTTCTTCCCAACATGATTTATAGATTTAATGCAATCTCTCTGAAAACTCTAGCAAGCTTTTTTTCAGACATTGACAAACCGAATCTAAATTTTATACAGAAAGGCAAAAGATTTGGAAGAGCCAACACCACACTGAACAATAACAACAAAGTTAGAGAATTCACCATAGAGCTACAATAATCAAGATTGTGTTGTACTGGAAAAGGAACGGGTACCTTCCTTGGTATCAATCCAACACAACAGAGAGCCCAGAAACTGTCCCAAACAAATACTGCTGACCAATTTTTAAAAATTAAATGGAGAAAGGCTAATATTTTTAACAAACAGCAATGGAACAATTAGATATCCATATGCAAAAAAAAAAAAAGAAAAAGAGAAGAAAGAAAAACTATGTGTACAAAACTTACATTTTTCACAAAAATTAATTCAAAATGGATCACAGACATAACTATAAAACTCAAAAGTATAAATCTTCTAGAAGAAAATTTCTAGGAAAAAAATCTTTCCATCAAACATGAAAAGTATCATTCATGAAATAAAAGAATTGATTAAGTTTGACTTTATTAAAATGTAAAACTTTCTCTCTATGAAAGACATCACAGTTTTATCATACAACTACTTTTAGGTATTTTTCTAATTGATTTGAAAACAGGCCCACAGCAAACTTACATCCAAAAGTTTATAGCAGCTTTATTCATAATCACCAAAAAACAGAAGCAACCAAGATGTTTTAAAATACTGTGCAGTTTATTCACCTATTGGAATATTATTCATCAATAAAAAGAAATGAGCTATTGGGTCACAAAAGACATGGATGAACCTTAGATGTATGCTCCTAAGTGTAACAAGCCAGTATCGAAATATTGCATACTGTGTGATTCCAATTATATAAGATTCCAGAAAAGACAAATTGATAGGGACAGTAAAAGATCAGTGGATGCCAGGTGTTCAGAGGAAGGAGACAGGGCTACTGCAGACGTGGAGCACAGGGAATTTCTTATGGCCATGAATCTACAGGGAAATAATACTTTTTGTATAACACAGTAATGATGGATACGTGACATTATGCATTTGTCAAAATGTACAAACTTTTACAGAACAAAGAATAAAATTTAATGGTTGTCAGTTTTAAAAAATCATTTAGGAGGCCAGGTGATCCCATGGATATAATACAGACTATGACAAAAGAATCTTACTGCATTACAAATAAAAAGACAATTTTGTTGAAAGAAAAGGTGCTGACCCAAGGAACTTTGGAAAGGAGAAGAGTTTTTAAGACTAAAGACAAAATAAACTATGTGTAAGCACAGTACTCTTGTTGCTAAGGTTGTTTCTCACAGGGACAGAGGCTAACAGTTTTCATTATACATGTATACTGAAATTAACATTTAGGGAAATGGATGCTAAATGGTGGGAGTCAAGTTTCTCACTGTTGGAGTGGGAGTTCACAAGTAGGTAAAAAAGGCTAGAATGATTTGTGTGGTTATGGATTAGAGTTGGAATCATCAGTATGAAATCATATTTAGTTTAAAATAGAGAGTATTAAAAATATAAATATGTATAGCTATGTGCACACATATGGATTAGTATCCACACATATATTTCTTTGCTCTATCAACTGAGAGAGCCTAGAATCCACACCACAGTAGCAATGAATATACCTGCAACCCAGATCTTGGTTCTAATACCATTCTCCAATAAAAGCAAATAGAGCTCCTTGGAGAAAAGCCAGCTTCTAGGAATGAAGCAGGAAATACATGAGATGATCCTAGAGTACCTTGTGGTGACAAAAATTAAGGAAGTACTAAAAAAAATAATAACCTTAGGGGAGGGGTGTCAAAGGCACACAGAGCCAACTGAAAAAGCTCCCAATGGCTGAAGTACAACAACTTGGACAACAAAATAAAATAGTATTGGTTTATAACCCAAAGTAAAAAACAAATATCCATGAGACTGAATTGATATAAATAAACAGGAGATAATATATAACTCTCCTGTGCAAAGAAATGTTGAATTTATATAGATACTCCCATTCTAGCAGGTAGCACATAACTTCTCATCCCTTATAGATAGGCTTCATATAGTGACTTTCCTCTAAGAAAAGGAAAGGTGTTCAGAGGAAGGAGACAGGGCTACTGCAGATGTGGAGCACAGGGAATTTCTATAGGATGAAAAGGGAGGGGGGAAGTAACTTCACAATGGAGAAACATACACTACTTCAACCAGGTGATCAAGGTCATCATCAACAATGATAAATCATTTTAATATTTGTATTCTTGAAAGGATATGATGAAAATGGCAGCTTACCTCTATAGTGTTCTTTTAAGAAAACTATAGCCATAGTCTAATCATTATAAAAATATCAGATAAATTCAAACTGAGGAGCATTCTATAGTCGTAAGACCAGTGCTTCTCAAAACTACCAAGGTTTTGAGATAGTAATATATCATCTGAAACAGGAAAAGTCTGATAGGTCACAGGCAAAAGCAGCCTAAGGAAATGTAACGACTAAATGTATGGTGAAATCCATAGAAGAGATCCTGGAACAGACAAAGGACATAGTGTAAAAATGAATAAAGTCTGAATAAAGACTTTAGTTAATAACAACATATAAACTTCGGTTTAATTATTGCAACAAATGTACCATTCTTTTGTAAGGTGTTAATAACAGGGGAAACTAGATGTGAGGTGTATGAAAACTGTGTATTACCCTCTGAATTTTTGTATAAATCTAAAACTATTCTAAAAAATAAAGTCTTTTAAAAATTAAAATGTATACTTATGATTGTGCATTTTTCTATGTATGCAATTCTTAAAAGTTTTTAAAACCATATAGAATACATGATTCCAGGATAAGCTATAACTTATAAGCCACAATAGACAAAGCATCCAGTTTTCAACAAATTCAAAATTATTATTATGTTTTCCTGTTACAAGATGATAATTAAGATAACCTTTTATTTATATATTTATTTATTTTCATATTATAGGAAAAATCTATAATTAATAAGTTCTAAACAAAATGTTGATTCATTTGTTAGTAATAGCTGGTGGGTAAAATGAGACAACACACAATATAAATAGTAAGGCAATAGGCTGCCAGAAGTCTCCCAAAATACACAAGCACGATTCAGTGAGAAGACCTCAAGCTCAGCTTAGATGATCTTTTTTCTTTTCTTTTATTTATTTATTTATGTTGTATGTTGGTTTTTTTATTTTTTTTTTTTTCAGTTTTTGGCTGGGGCTGGGTTTGAACCCACCACCTCCGGCATGTGGGGCCAGCACCCTACTCCTTTGAGCTACAGGCACCACCACCCTAGATGATCTTTTTTCTTTCTTTCTTTTTTGGTTAAGTATTTCATGCCACATTTTCTTATGTTTTTCAGCATTTACTCCAGTATAGATCCATATTATTTTATGTCTTATAATTGTTTTTTTTCCCTGAGTTCTTCTTCCTTTATCTCTGACCTACTGACCCCCAAATATAAGTTACATACAATATAAGAATCTCATTTCCCTATGTTGGTAAGATCAGGGTGTACCGATGTCATCGTTTGCTTCTGATGATGGCAAGTTGGCCCATGAGAAGACTGACTTGCCTCTGCCTTCCTCCACTCTTCCCCTCATGCCCACCAGTCAATAGCTGCCCTATGGAAGCTGGCAGAAAGATCCTTTCTGGCTCCTGTTTCTCTGAAGTGAAAGGAAGTAGGATGTCTGTGACTTGAAGCAGACTTAGCATTAAATTCTGAAACTACCCTGCCTCCTTCCTATAACAGAATTTATCATAGGCCTCCTATGGCCTCTAGGTTTTGACTGAGCTCTGAAAAGTGTAGAAGGCAAATAGGACGGAGCACACCTGAGGAACCTTTATCACTTTGCTAAGAAGTTAAATTGCTGGTGGGTCTGTATTCAGCACTTGTTGAGTGGATAAATTTATGAATTTAGAAGCCATTGTAATGTTGCACTGATGTGTAGCTTGCATAAATCCTTAGAATAATAGTATTTTCAAGCTGCAGAAAAGCCTTAGAGAAAAATCTTCTAGCCTAAAAATGCTTTTATTTTCTAAATGAAGAATCTAGCTACAAGAGGTCAAATAATTTGGCTAAGGTCACACGACTGGCTAATCTTTAAACCAAAGCTCCTTTTATTATGACCAGCTTCCTACTTAAATATATTACACAGGGGCATGATAATAGATACTATTAGTACACGTTTATTTGTGTGAACCCAAATGAATCGCTAGGTTCCATGTCTCCCAAGGCCTTGTCAACAGCTAGTCTCTCTTTTAATCTCTGTCATTCCCTTTTGTACGTTGTAAAAATATATTCATGTATGTGTGTTTTTCCTCTCTCTCCCTAATTATCCTCAATTAGTGCAATATGACTACAGATTTAAAGAGATAATCTTGCTGACCATTACACTTGACCACCAGGAAGAGGGCATCACAAATCTCCCTGTGACTCAAGAAGGGCACCTGTGTGTCTTCCGAATCAAATCAGCATACATATATTTGACATTTAAAAATCGGCCTTTTGGGGGGGGGGGGGAGATCAGTGTTTCACTAGCAACATAACTAATTCAATTAACCATCAATTTAATCAATATTAAAAAACCCAACCCTGGTGTTCACTTGGCAGAAATCTCTTGTCGTAAGCATGGTGCTTTCTTACATAAGTGCATTGCCATTGCCTAAAACATAAAGTAGATGGCTGGCTGTTCCTAATGCAGTCTTCAAGGATTTAATTTTGGAGTATGTCTTATGCTTTTGAATGCATATGTAAACTTCCCCTCTAGTGGAAAAAAAATGCCTCTAAGAGCATCCCTTATACCTTAGTATGTTCAGTAGAACCATGAAAAGACACTCTCCCAGCCTAGTCACACCCTGACATACTCGGTCAAAGCTCTTAGTCTTAGTTCCCAAGAGTAGAAATAGTTTTAAATGGTTCCAGAACTCCGTCATGATCAAAATTCTTCCTTCACTAGCTTTGGCTAATAAAAACTTCTTTGTTTTAGCCTTGGAAATTTACTCTTAAAATGCAAAGCAACCTCTATTATGTCAGCCAGGAACCTCATAGTAGTAACTAGTTTATCAACACTGGGTCAGAGGAAAACTGAGTTTCCATAAGGGTGATAATTTTATGGTCTAGATAAGAAAGCAAGGCCAGAGTAGGTCTTGGAAAGTCAAATACCAGCAAAAGTATTTTAGGGAAACCCAAGCAGCATTCCAAATAATCAGTTTATAGGCCTTTGCAAATAACATAGTTTAAAGATAGTTGATTGCTTTGTTAATAATTTGTGCTTGATTAATAGCAGCTAGAATGAGTTGAGGGATATTATTTTGGCTTCAATGTTTCCCATTGTTGGAAGTATACACACAAGGGTTGGATGGTCACAGTGAGTAGTGTCAGTAGAGGACTGAGGAAGAGAGTAGTCTGGTGCAGATAGTAAACCACCAATGCTCATAAAATTAATGAGGGGTCACAGTCAGTATTGTGGAATGGAATGAAATGGGTGCACATTTTAAAGTATATTACATGCAATAAGGACAAATATTGTTTTGTGAAACTTTTACTTCAGTTGTACCTTTACGCACACATGCCTAAGTATAACATTGGTATTATGGCAAAAAAAGCAAGCCACTGGTTTAAATGACTTCCAGAAACCATGAATCTTTCTATCTATTTTGACTCTACACTTAATTTTATAGTACCTTATCCACAGTAGGTGTTCAATAACTGTTAAGCATAAAATCAAGTAGACATATTAGAATCTTAGAGTCTCAACAAGTCTGTAGGTTGGTATTCTGACCTTGGTTTTACAGAAGATTAGATTAAATCACTTGCCACTTTCAATGGCTTGCTCAAGGCCACCTCTCTGATAAGCTCCTGCGCCAATATTTGAACCCAGTCAGAACAGGGCTCTACAAGACCACATATGGGCACTACTCCCTCGTGCTCTTCAGAAGCTTGATGACAAAATTTCTCAAAAATTTTTAACCAGTTAAAATTCAATCCATGCAGCGCCTCTAGAAATGACAACGATTTGAACTTGTAAATTCCTATTATTAAGATAAACAAAACACTGAATCACATAATCTAAAGTGACAGTGTCCAAATGTAAGTCCATAGATTGCCTACAACAGAATCACTGGAGAAGCTTTATCAAAGTGCAGATTCCCAAGCTCTCCTCCTAGAGAATCTGATTATAAAGGTACATATACAAAGCCCTCAATGTGGAGGGAGGCAAGATGGCTGACTGAAGCCAGCTTTTGGCAGAGGCTCCTGTCCAGCGGGAGAAATAATGGCCAGAAATAACCCAGTAAGGCAGAAGATTGGGAGCTGAGCTGAGAGAGGATGGATAGGTTCACATCACCCCTGCTGCCACAAGCTGGGACTCCAAGGAAAAAAATTTCAGGTATAAAACCCATCCCAAAAAGGATGGAAATCCTTCCCCCTCCCCCCTCCCACTCCCCTGGAGAGCAGCTTAAGGTAAGTAGAGAACAGAGGACCTTTTGTTTCACCAAAGGGGAGAGAACGACTGAGGGCTGGGACTCCCTCCACAGAGAGATAGCACTGCAAGCCCAGGCAGTCTCTTGCCTGGGCCAAAAGTTAATGTAACATTCTCCCTATCCTCCTGAACTCCCAATCCACCCCTCCTCCCTCTCCTGGTGGTCTGGAAGAGTACCGCCTGCAAAATCCAGAGCATTTGGCAGATTTTTGCTAGGGTGAGGCACCTCATGAGCTGTGGGGCAGCTGCGCTGAAACTATAACTTTAATAGAGGTGGGGAGTCACAAGGGGAGAGAGACTTGCCCCATGTTGGAAAGAGCATAACTTGGGACTTATGCTACCACCACCAAGGACCACAACCCACTGGCTCCTCAGCTCAGCAGCCCGCAGTGGGCAGCTCAGCTCCCTGCCTGGCTCCTGCAACCTGCAACCCGTGGCCTGCGGCCTGAGACTCCTGCCTGGCTCCTACAACCCCTGAGGCTCCCAAGGCCAGCGACTCAGCCCTCTGGCTTCCTGCCAAGCTCCTGTGGCCCGAGGCAAGGGGTCAGTGACTCCACCTGCCGGCTCCTGTGACCTGCACACAGCAGTACCCCAGATGGGTGGCACTACCCCCGACAGTGGCAGCGCAGCCCCTGACAGTGGTGGCAGCTCCATGATCCCTCCCACTGGAGTCAAATTGAGCCACCAATGGACCCCTGCTGCCTATGTGCTGAAGACCTTTTGAACTTTCCCACCTGATTGGTGTTTGTGTCAATTGGGACAATTGGTTTGGAACTCTTGACCTCGGCCGATCGCCCGGAGACCCAACGAGGTTGTACCTTCGTTGTGTTATTGTGGGAGGGTGGAATTCTCCCCTTCCAGTTGTCACCTGTGGGGGGACAGGATGTCAAAGTTACTTATATATCTCCACAGCTGAGATTTCAGCTCAAAGCCACTGATTCACTAGGATTGGGCAAAGACTAGCTGAATACCAGTCAGTGCCATCTAGCCCCACCACACCAAGCAGGTCTCCAGAGTTTCAGGCAGTAGTTCTGAATGGGACCTTTGTAAAGTTCTAAGAGAAAAGCCACAATCAACAGTCCCAGTTCTTTGGTAAAGGGCTAGTTAATTACATCTCCAGGAGCCCTCAATTCAATTTTACCTTGCTAGCATCTCTAGCCAAACAGTGAAAAATAATTATGGGGCAAAATCAGCGGAAAAACTCTGGCAACATGAATAATCAGAGTAGATCAACTCCCCCAAAGAATGACAAAGGAGACACAACAGAAGATCCCATTCATAAACAAATGGCTGAGATATCAGAAATCCAATACAGAATTTGGATTACAAATAACATTAACAGAATGGAAGTAAAGATGAAATTAGAAATTCAAGGAGCAATTCAAAAGTTCTGTCAAGAATTCAATGAATTCAAAGACAAAATCGCCAAAGATTTTCACACACTGAGGCAAGAACTTGCAGCCCTCAAAGATCTGAGAAATACAGTAAAATCCCTCAGTAACAGAATGGAGCAGGCAGAAGAAAAGATCTCTGACACTGAAGACAAAGCTTTTAAATACTCCAAAATGCTCAAAGAGGAAGAGATGTGGAGAGCAAAAATGGATCATTTGCTCAGAGAATTGTGGAATCACTCCAAAAGAACAAATATTCGCTTCATAGGAATGCCTGAAGAAGATGGTCCAGAAGGCATAGATACTCTACTCCAAGACATAATTGAGGAGAACTTCCCCAAAACAGCAAGAGGTAATGAAATTCAGATAGCAGACAGTTTCAGAACCCCAGCATGACTCAACCCAAATAAAGCATCTTCTAGACACATTGTAATTAACTTCGCAAAAGTTAATATAAAGGAGAAAATCCTGCAACCAGGCAGTCATACGTAAGAAAATCATAAGCTACAAGGGGAAGAATATTAGAATGACTGCAGCTCTCTCTGCTGAAAGTTTTCATGCCAGCAAAGGTTGGTCACTGACCTTCAATTTCCTAAAACAAAACAACTTTCAGCCCAGGATCCTGTATCCTGCTAAATTGAGCTTCATTTATGATGGAGAAGTTAAATACTTTAATAACATACACACATTGAAGAAATTTGCCATAACCAAACCAGCTCTTCAGGATATCCTCAGACCCATCCTCCATAATGACCAGCACAATACTCTACCACCAAAGTAAACTCACTCTGAAATTCTTGACCAAAACCTAATTTCCAAAGTGGTGAAAAGATTCAAAATGTCCACTGGACATTTGAAAAACTTAACACCCAAAATACTACAAGGCTTATCAATACTCTCAATTAATGTGAATGGCTTAAACTGTCCTCTTAAGAGGCATAGATTGGCTGACTGGATATGAAAACTCAGGCCAGATATCTGCTGCATACAAGAATCTCATCTTACCTTAAAGGATAAATACAGATTCAGGGTGAAGGGATGGACATCTGTAATCCAGGAAAACGGAAATCAGAAAAAAGCAGGGGTGGCAATTTTATTTGCAGATACACTAGGCTTTAAACCCACAAAAGTAAGGAAAGACAAGGATGGCCACTTCATATTTGTTAAGGGAAACACTCAACACAATGAGATGTCAATGATTAACATTTATGCGCCCAACCAGAATGCTCCTCAATTTATAAGGGAGACCCTAACAGACATGAGCAATTTAATATCTTCCAGCACCATAACGGTTGGAGATTTTTAACACCCTTTTGGCAGTGTTGGCTAGATCCTCCAATACGAAACTAAAAGAAATTTTGGACTTTAACTTCACCATACAAAAGTTGAATTTAACTGACCTGTACAGAACATTTCATCCTAACAAAACTGAATACACATTCTTCTCATCAGCCCATGGAACATCCTCCAAAACTGATCACATCTCAGGTCACAAGTCTAACCTCAGCAAAGTTAAAAGTATGGAAATTATTCCTTGTATTTTCTTGAATCATCATGCAATAAAAGTTGAACTTACCCGTAACAGGTATCTGCATACTCATACAAAGACGTGGGAACTAAATGACCTTATGCTGTATGATAGCTGGGTCATAGATGAGATCAAGAAGGAAATTGCCAAAACGAAACAATAATGAAGATACGAATTATCAGAACCTATGGGATACTGCAAAAGTAGTCCTAAGAGGGAAATTTATAGCATTTCAAGCCTTCCTCGAGAGCATGGAAAGACAGCAAGTAAATAACGTAATGGGACATCTTAAGCAACTGGAAAAGGAAGAACATTCCAACCCCAAACCCAGCAGAAGAAAAGAAATAACTAAAATTAGAGAAGAATTAGATAAAATCAGAAACAAAAGAATTATTCTAAAGATCAATGAATCAAAAAGTTGGTTTTTTGGAAAATTCAATAAAATTGATAAATTGGCCAACCTAACCAAAAACAGAAAATTAAAATCCATAGTATCATCAATCAGAAATGACAAAGGTGAAATAACAACAGACACCTCAGAAATTCAAAACATCCTTAATAAATAGTACAAATACTTTATTTTCAGAAATATGAAATTCTGAATGAAATTGACCAATACTTGGAAGCACACCAACTTCCTAGACTTAATCAGAAAGAATTGGAAATGCTGAACAGACCTATATCAAGTACTGAAATAGAATCACATATACGAAATCTCACAAAAAAGAAGAGTCTGGGACCAGATGGCTTCACATCAGAATTCTACCACAAGGAATTAGTACTTATCTTACATAACCTTGGAATTCTACCAAGAGGAACTAGTACCTATATTACTTAACCTTTTCTAAAACATTGAAAAAGAAGGAATATTTCCCAACACATTTTATGAAGCAAATATCACTCTGATCCCCAAACCAGCAAAAGACCCAACAAGAAAAGAAAAACTATAGACCAATATCTTTAATGAACATAGATGCAAAAATATTCAGTAAGATCCTAGCAAACAGAATCCAGCAACACATCAAACGAATTATACACCATGACCAAGTGGTTTTTATCCCAGGGTCTCAATGTTGGTTCAATATACATAAATCTATACATATAATACATTACATAAACAAACTAAAAAACAAAGACCATATGATTCTCTCAACAGATGCAGAAAAAGCTTTTGACAATAGACAGCATCCTTTCATGAGGAGAACACTTAAAAAAATAGGTATAGAAGTGACTCTTGTTAAACTGATAGAGGCCATCTATAGCAAACCCACAGCCAATATCATATTGAATGGAGTAAAATTGAAAACATTTCCACTCAGATCAGGAACCAGGCAAGATTGCCCATTGTCTCCACTGCTTTTTGACATTGTAATGGAAGTCTTAGCCATCGCAATCAGGCAAGAGAAAGCAATCAAGTATATACAAATAGGGTCAGAGGAGATCAAACTTCCACTCTTCTCAGATGATATGAGTTTATACCTGGAAAACCCTCAGGACTCAACCACAAAACTCTTAGAAGTGATCAAGGAATACAGTAGCATCTCAAGATACAAAATCAATACTCACGAATTAATAGCTTTTATATATACTAATAATACTCAAGCCGAAAAACAGTCAAGAACTCAATTCACTTTACAGTTGTGCCAAAGAAGATGAGATATTTGGGGATTTACCTAACAAAGAACATGAAAGATCTCTATAAAGAGAATTATGAAACTCTGAGAAAAGAAATAACTGAAGATGTTAATAAATAGAAAAAAAAATATATCATGCTCATGGCTAGGAAGAATCAACATTGTTAAAATGTCCGTATTACCCAAAGCAATTTACAAATTTAATGCAATCCCTATCAAAGCACCACCGTCACACTTTAAAGATCTGTAAAAAATAGTTCTTCATTTTATATGGAACCAGAAAAAATCTCGAATAGCCAAGACATTACTCAGAAATAAAAGCAAATCAGGAGGAATCATGCTACAAGACTTCAAACTATACTATAAATCTATATTGATCAAAACAGCATGGTATTGGCACAAAAATAGGTAGATGTATGGAACAGAATTAAGAACCAATAGGGCGGTGCCTGTGGCTCAGTTGGTAAGGCTCCAGCCCCATATACGGAGGGTGGTGGGTTCAAACTCTGCCCCGGCCAAACTGCAACCAAAAAATAGCTGGGCGTTGTGGCGGGCGCCTGTAGTCCCAGCTACTCAGGAGGCTGAGGCAAGAGAATCGCTTAAGCCCAGGAGTTGGAGGTTGCTGTGAGCTCTGTGATGCCATGGCACTCTACCGAGGGCCATAAAGTGAGACTCTGTCTCTACAAAAAAAAAAAAAAAAAAGAATTAAGAACCAAGAGATAAACTCAGATACTTATCATCATTTGATCTTCGATAAGCCCATCAAAAATATAAATTGGGGGAAAGATTCCCCTATTTAACAATAGGGGAGAATTGGTTGGCAACTTGCAGAAGACTGAAACTGGACCCACACCTTTCACCATTAACAAAAATTGACTCTCACTGGACAAAAGATTTAAACTTAAGACATGAAACTATAAAGATTCTTGGAGAGCGTGCAGGAGAAATACTTGAAGAAATTGGCCTGGGAGAATACTTTATGAGGAGGACTCCCTGGGCAATTGAAGCAACACCAAAAATGCATTACTAGGATCTGATCAAACTAAAAAGCTTCTGCTCAGCCAAGAACACACTAAGCAGACAGCCCTCAGAATGGGAGAGGATATTTGCAGGTTATGCTTCTGACAAAGGTTTGATAACCAGAATCCACAGAGAACTCAAACTTACTAATAAGAAAAGAAGTAATCCCATTTCACTGTGGGCAAGGGACTTGAACAGAAGCTTCTCTGAAGATGATAGGTGCATGGCCTACAGACACATGAAAAAAAATGCTTATCATCTTTAATCATCAGAGAAATGCAAATCAAAACCACTTTGAGATATCATCTAACTCCTATAAGAGTGGCTCACATAACAAAATCCCAAAACTACGGACATTGCCATGGATGTGGAGAAAAGGGAACACTTCTGCACTGCTGCTGGGAGTGCAAGCTAATACGTCCCTTTTGGAAAGAAGTATGGAGACTACTCAGGGATCTAAAAGTAGACCTGCTATTTGATCCTGCAATTCCTCTACTAGGTGTATATCCAAAAGACTAAAAATCACTTTATAACAAAGATATTTGCACCAGATTGTTCATTATAGGTCAATTCATAATAGCCAAGTCAGGGAAGAAGCCAAAGTGCCCATTGACCCATGAATGGAATAACAAATCGTGGTATATGTATACCAAGGAATATTATGCAGCCTTTAAAAAAGATGGAGACTTTACCTCTTTTACATTTACATGGATGGAGCTAGAACATATCCTACTTAGTAAAGCATCTTAAGAATGGAAGAAAAAATATCCCATGTACTCAGTACTATGTGAAACCAATTTACAATCACTCACACTTTCATATGAAGAATAGATCACAACTGTGGCCCAAGATGGAGGAGGAGGAGGAGGGCATGGGAAGGGAGGGGGGAGGTCAGATTGAGGGAGGGTGAATAGTGGGATCACATCTATGATGCATAATGCAAGGGTACATGTCAGATCTATTAGTATAGAGCATAAATGTCCTAACACAAGAACTAAGTAAACAAGATGAGGTATATATTAACCAGTGTGATGTAAATGTTCCTAATTCTATACGAAATCGGTACATTGTACTCCATAAATGCATTTATGTATACATGATCTATGTGTTTATAATTTAATAAAAAAATAAAAAAGAAAAGCCCTCGATGTTTATGCACAGACAGGCTTGCAAACCATTGACCTAGTTACATTCTTAGTTTTAAAATCTCATAGTTTCTTACTTTGAAGAAATGTTGGACACCATTTAGCCCTGAGGTAGCAATAGGTTTCATATTGAGTACCAACTGCAAATGATAAATAATCTTTGCTTGGAAGGTGAGCTGAGACAGATTCCCAAACAGCACCTACAGTTGTTCAGATAGAGGCCCAAGAATAACGAATGATGAAGAGATAGAATGAATACTGCCATGATCCAAGCCCCTCATTTTCCAGTCCTATATGCCCCAAAACACATATTTCAATAACATAAGATTGAAACCCAGGCTTCCTTACTTCTAGTTTAGTGCTTTATTTATAAAAATATTCATTATTCATAATAAGGCTTATCAGAAATGCTGGTTCTAGAATGTTTCTAGCTGGTAGAGGGCAGGAAAAGCCAACATTTACTTTACTTGAAAGATTAAGGCAAATCTGCCTTAATTGCCCCTACTCATTAATGCCTTGGCCACTTTAAAAGGCAGGTCGAATATTTTATTCCATTATTAGCTATAAAATTTTAAATACTGAGATCCATTGAGAATTAAACAAGGAAAATTATATGTTAAAAAAAGGCTTAGCACAATTTCTGACTTGGATTTCTGACTTGAGTTTCAATTCATACTAAGGAATGTATGACTGATGAAAGATCTTTTCTTAAAAAACAGGGTTGGTGAAAGTATAGAGCATGAAAAACAAAAATTACAAGATGCCTGAAAGGAAGAGGAAACATCACTGAGGGAAGGAAAACGTACGAGAGAGAAACTACAATACGCAGGGAATCTGTGCACTTGACAGTTGTGCACAGAACAGCTATGATGTGGTTGAAAAGAGAACAGAAGTCCCCTCCCAGCAGGGCCTTCAGGCAAGTTGCTTCCTTAGCATCAGTTTCCTCATCAGGAAAATATGGGTAATAATTCCAACCCCTCTGAGTTCTTTTGAGAATTAATACTGAAAACTTTTATGCTCCAGAAAGAGGCCAGCACAGTTCCTGGCTTATACATATCAGTCCTTGGCAAATATGTATTTAATCTATGTGCTGGGTTTGGGCGAAGAACTTTACATGTACTGAGAAACTTTTCCATGAAAATCCAAATTGAGGTCTGTTAAACTAAGACCCCATGGGGTCCTCTGGGAACAAAAGCCAAGGGAGTGACCACAGAAGGTAGCAATCCTTTCTAGACCCAATAAGCTTATCATGGAGTGAATGAATTCAGAGATGGGAAAGACCTCAGAGACCAGGTAGTGCAGCCTGGTCCTTTACAGACAAGGAAACTCCAAGCCACTTATAACTCAAGACACATGGCCCCAGCCCCAGCTATTCTAAGCAATGTCTGGGTGGCACCTCAGGAAAACATGTATTTCTGGCACCAGAAGGCTCCATTTGTAGATTAAACACAAGGCTTTATAGGGAACTAAACATTTTGACTTCATCTCTTCTCCAGCATGTCTGCTGAATATTTCCAAAAGGTACTTTTGAACAACACCTATTCTGAGGTGATATGGGTAAATTGCAAAAACATTAATTTACTATTAACATAATTACAGGGTTTTTTCTGCTCTCTAGAATTTGTTTAGTGCTTGGGGCCAAATCCCGTTCACTCTCACAATACCTCCTTTGTTTTAAAAAGGAGATACTACAGTGTCTGGCTCGTGGGGGGAAAGTGCCCTTTGAAATTTCCTGTTACCACAAGTCATAAACTGCCTCTAATCAGAAGCAGGGCGATAAATAGACATAAGTTCCCTTTAAAATATCTATAGTTTGCTAAGAATTAAATGTCTTCCTTTACGTCTCTCCTCAGAATATATTTTTAAATAGTTGCTCAGTCATAAGCTTTCCCTAATAAGTTTCCATTTAAATAAATGTGGAAATACTTTCCTTCTTTTAAAGAAAGCCATTCAATTTGGAAATGTCAGATAAAAATACACGTACATTATAGGGCTATCACCCATTTTCAGCTATGTTTTTCCAAGCTCTTGATTTTCCTTTCTTTCTTTTTTATCCTTCTATTTGCTGCTCCCAGCAGTTTCTGAGAGCTTCCTCACCCGAGAGGTCCCGGCTCATCAGATCACAAACAATTTCATCTGTTTTCCCTGGATGTAGCCATTATACGAACAAAACTGGCCCCCATTGCCCAATACAGCTCTCCTGAGTCACCCCAGCTCCCCAAAACCCAGCTGACACCATGTGACTCAAATGGAACCAACTTGCCCTTAACTTTGGAAAATTAGCCACTCTCTTCCTTGCTGTGCCATGTCAAAATTAAAGAGTAAACAGAGGTCTCCCCAATCCCCCTGATTGCATTAATCATTCAAATGACGTATTAGCATTCTTCAGACTCTTCTGTTGTGCTTCCAAATTAACACCTCCAGGTTCAAGGGAATAGAAATTAACTGAATTATCTGGCAGCCCCAGATGTCCTAGCATGCTCTTCCTTCTTGCTGATTTAATATGCCTAAAGAACAGTTATGAGGCAGAAACACTGCTAATGGTCAAGAAATAATTTATGACATGTGTAACCGACATTAGCCCTCCTCCCACATTCCAGAGTTGCCCGGATTCCAGGTAAGCCCCAGCTGCCAGAGGGATCCCACTGCCCTTGGGCATGGCCACCTCACTAAAGCTAGGAGCCAAACTCCCCAGAACCAGCTGGAGAGAATCCAGAAGCAGGGCTCCAGAGCTGTCCTGATGAGTCTGCCCCCCAGAGCAGGAAAGGGTGGGAGAGCAGAGCCCCTGGAATCCAAAAAGGGGCCTCTCTGGTATTTCCCAGCTCTGGGCACGAGCAACCATCTTGCTGAGGCATGAAAAGGATCAGCGATTCCTCAGAGTTGTGGAAGGGCTTTTTAGAACATTGATGTAATCCTTCACAACAGAAGCCTGTTTCCCTTGGGGGTTAATCCTGTCATTTGGGAGTGTCTCCAGGGCATTAAGCCATAATTGCTTGCATAACTTTGAGAGGCAAACAGGAAGCTGGAGCACACACACATTCATAAGCTTCCTAGAGCAGGCAGGTCCAGCCTGCAGCCCCTTCCAGACCAAAGCTCCATCCCCCCACCCATTCTGAGGAGCCCTCTAAGAAAAGGAAGCCCAAGGGTTCACATAAGAACCTCACCCCATCCCAGCTTCCAGCTGCCTGGCTGTCCCCAAGCAAGGGTCAGAGGAGGATCAGTGCACAGCATCACCTGAACACACAGGCCCATAATGACAGGCAGAAATTCAAATGCTTTTTCCATGCCTTGGTGGGAACTGAAACATCGGATGTTTATTAAATGCCCTATCGGTGGCAACTACTTACACAGCGAGCCCAGAAGTGTATGCTGTCACTTTAAAAAAAATTGAGCTGATGCCAGGCTAGTCATGGTAATGCTCCCCTGGCATGATTAGATTCATGCCCAGGGTTGTATTTGCATATGATATTCAGGGCATGATTTTTTTATTGTTCTTAATCAGAGCCGAATGTCAACAAAATAAATGAAGTTGCGAGTTGAAGTGAAATTTTTATCACATCAGGGATGTGCTTTTTCTCCCATTTATCACAGCCCATATTGAGAGAGTGAAATTTTTTGAAAATGTGGTAATCAATGGAAGAGCTCCATATGGCAGGGATCAAAGGTGTTACATAGTGTGTGGTTCTGCTTTATTGCCAGCCAGTACTGTTAATTGGACAACAAGATCAGAGGCAATATTAAAATCCAATTAAATTGATATGAACAGATTGCCAAGTGATGTACACTAATGTATAATTGAGTATCAAGCAAATGCAAGTCCCCGTCTTCTGCTTCTACCTCCTGAATAAATGATGGCGCCATAGAGGACAGAAACAAGTTTGCACATTAGCTGCACAGCTCTGGGCTCTCATTTGTTACTTTCAGAGTTGATGACTTTTGGTTTGCCTCCTAGTCTGTCTTAAAGAGACAGGCCCTTTCCCTGTTCCCCAAACTCCTACCCTTTGCCCCCCACCTGGGGTGAGTTTTCTTCTCCCGAAATCATTTTCCCCTTTCGGGGCTTGGAAATGAAATCCAGGTTTCATATGCTTCATTACATGTCTATTATATAGCAGGTCCTAAAGAGCAGTGCATTGATAATGTATCGTGCTAGTTGTAAATGATCTGTCCATCTGGAGCGGCACGCTAACACATTTCTAATGCTGTTTCCCAGATATAAATTATAGCAGAATGTTTCTCAACCCAAAAGGAAAGAGAAAGTAACGCAAGCCAAGCCCTGAATGAGCATGGTCGGTACCTCAGCACCCAGCACACAAAGAAGGACCAGAGCTGGGGCTGAAAGAGCCCTCTGCACTGTGGATCCCGGTAGTGGATCCCAAGGCCTGAGCTGGCTGACTGGTTACCAGCAGGAGCTGAAGTGGGCCTCCATTCATTCCTCTCCAAACAAGGCAGGAAAGGGACCGAATGGAGAGGAAAGCAGTCCCTCCCACTCAATTAGAGCAATTAGCTCACAGGCCGAACAGGGGCCAGGTCTGGCTGAATAGGATCCCCCTGCCCCACCGTTTGTTATCCAAGCTGAGCTCACACAAATTAATGAGGAGAGGGAATGGGTAAAGCCAAGGGCTGTTGCTGGCAAACACTCTGGGGGCCTCATCCCTTCCTCCTGTAAGAACAGCCCCAGATTACCCCCAACAATAAAACCTGTTAACTTATACAACTTTGCTTAAGAAACAAGCCTGATGGGACATTGGCAGACTTCCCTGCTGCCAACCGAGAACTATTGTGGGCAGCCTCAGGCTTCTCAGGACTTACGCACATGATGGAATGGTAAACGAGGGAGCAGACTGTTTATTCCAGCAGCCAGATTGTCTCTGGCCGTAAAGTTCTGTGTTTGGAAAGTTTTTTTCTCTCCTGTATATTACCAAAAAAAAAAAAAGAAAGAAAGAAAAAATTGGGAGAAAGGGGTGAGCAAAGATTATGTTTTGTGATTTTTTTATTCAAGCTGCTCAAAAAAAAAAAGCTTCAACCTTCCTGATTTCCAATGGACTTTGCTAATACGCAAGCCCATTTCAGCACTGCAGAAAGAGAGAGGGAAGGAGGAGGCCAGTTAGCACTGGGGAGGTGGGTGTTGCTAAAATAAATTCTAAGGAATTGGGTTTTAATAAGTTTAGATTAGGCACATGTCAAAGAAATACATGTTTTTAAAGATTAGATTTTTTTGTGAGCCTTAAAAAACTGAGATGGTATCTACACTTATAAACCAGTTTGAATTTTCTTTATTTGGCTTACATTAGTCAAAACAAGTGGTAGGAATTCCTACTCAGTAGCTACTTACTAAGCTTTTGCTGAATCAAAATGATGTTTTGCTTTCTTTTCCCCAAACCCTCCTGAGTTAGGTCCAAACAGCTTCAATTTGCAATTCACCTTGAAAGGAAACTCCAAGCGAAGTCAGACCTACCACACACCCAGCAATACTGCTGAAACATGGGATTCTTGCCCACATTAACCCAACAGATAATGCTGGTGAAGGCAGCATTATCCCAGTGAGGAAAGCAAAAGCAGACCATCTTCTGCCTAGAGCACAGTTATGCTTTTTAACAAGACAGGCATTTCAGGGCTGTGACTCCTCTCCATAGGAAGAGTCTCCCCACAAATAACAGAAAGATGGGCTCCCTGGCACGGTATCCAAAGGTCTCCTAGAGGTAAGATGAAGCAGTTTCTGTGGCTCAGTGAGTAGGGTGCTGGCCCCATATACCACTGGGGGGTTCAAACCTGGTGGCGGGTTCAAATCTGGCCTTAGCCAAAAACAGCAAAAAAAAATAAAATAAAATAGAAGCAGCTGTTTGACCTGAATTTCCTAGTCCCGACTTGTCCACACCATGACACTTAGGTTGTCTGAAAACAGTTCTAACAAAAAGAGAAGCAAAACAAAACAAAGACCTTAAAATTATAGTGATTCTTAATAATGTTATAGCAAAATAAATTAAATAGCTTGCAACAAACAAAAACAAGTTTTTATCTTAAAACAATATCAGCCTTACTTGGTAATAATGCCCCAATATTCCTAGGCCTGTCCTGGTGCTCCAAATGTGGAAAACCAAAACAATTGAAGAATTGAGTGATGTGGAGATCCAAACAATTCCCATTTATAGAGCTGCTCCTGGGCAACCATCATTGTGCAATGCATTTTACAACCTTTCTTCTTTTACTCCTCACAACTTACAAAGTGAGAAATGTTATTCTCAGTTTTCAAAGGAAGCAACTGAAATTCAGAGAGGTTAAGTAACTTCTCAGAAGTTACAAAGAGAGAGGGACATAACTGAAATTTAAACACACGCCCGCCTGACTTTAATCTGTATTATATTTTCTCATTTCTATCCTACACAAGCCAGCCTCCCAAAGTTGATGGGTAAGAAAACATCAGTCATTCCAAAGTCTAAACTGCAAACCCCAACCCATCACCACATAGAGACCTGGATTCAAGATGCCGAAAGAAATGAGAGTTATTCCTGAAAAGACTAAGAAGAACCTTGGACGTGGTTCCGAAGACTGTGCATCAGAGTCAGGATCAGGATTTCTGTTAGTACATATGGCATACATATGTTTCAAGTGGGTCGCGAATTCTCCCTATGTCCTTCTACGTCCTCTGGGAACAGTGGTACCAGCAACCTACCTGTCTCTATTAAATGTGGATTTGTTCCAAACACTGAAATCATTTTAAATTCTTCCTGGAAAAAAAAAAATCCAAACAAACCACCATTCATATCATATAATCAGGACTGTTCCCATTCATTCTGATTTTCCTCCTTCCAGAGAATATGGTGGGACTTGAACTTGGATATAACCATGTGTCCTGCCTTGCCAGTGCAAACGGTGGTTAAGTGTCTTTTCTGCACAGGAAATTTAAGAGACATCATGACTCATTACATCCTTTCCCTTTATGGCAAGATATGAGAAAACATGTTGAAGTTGAGCCTCCATCAGCTTCAATCTTTGAGTGACTAAGATGAGTACAGTCTCCTTCCTGTCCACCCACAATGGCTATCCAAAATGCAACATAAGCATTAAGTCAGAGTCTGAGGGAGTATTTTGTTACTGTAGCATAACTTAGTTCCCCTGACAGATACAAATCCCATTGATGGCCTCTTTCTGGAGAGCAGCAACAAGGGGAAGAAGGCTAGAAAGTAACAAACTCAAATGAAGAAAATCAATTATTTAAGAAACATTTGTTAAAGTACCTATTTTTATAACACGGTGTGCTAACACGCTAGAGATACATTATTCTTCCTGAACTGGGAAATTATAAGGGCATTTTCCATTAGAAGAATAAGCAGTGTTCTTTCAAGAAGCTGATTTGAAATTGTAAAAGTATTTGCTTTTGGAAGATATATCTAATTACCAAATTCTATTTGTTGTCTACAAAGAAAAAAAAACCCTAAAATTATCCACAAATCTACCTCTCAAGTCAATCCACTTAGATGTTTTCATTCTCTTTAAATCTCTGTAGTTACTCCTTGGTAAAAGTATGGCTAACTACACCTAAAAGAGAGAAGAGAAGGCTTCAATCTAGATGTGTCAAAACATTCCAGAATAGTGAGCATTTTTATAGACTTTGGCTAAAGGCTAAAAAAACAATAGACTCTCCCTTCTCATGGGGAATCAATCTTTATTATCACTTTGGGCTAAATAAATAAGCAAACTAGTGGTTTCCCCATTTAATAGAGTTTACATAAACTTCAGTTTTGTTCATGAGAAAAACAACTGTCCATTGTAATGAGTTCACCCACACACAACTTTATTCTCTTTTTCATCTCCTGTAGGCTTTATTTCCCAGTGCCAGTGAAGTTTGCACATTGCTAGGCAAGAGCTGACATTCCATCATAAATAACCCAGTGGTACCCAGTGTAAAACCTCAGGAAAAGCATTTTTAGGGGAGTTGGCAAAAAAAAAAGAAAGAAAGAAAGTTATATGAGAAAATATCAAATTCCATACTCTCATGGCTATTTTTTCAATTCTTTCCAATTTTTAAAATGTTCATGAAATTGATTTGACTTAATTGAGCTTTTTCAAGTATTAGCAATAGAAATTCATGTTTGTAAATATAATTTATATTTCCATACATATATACACATATATATGCATGCGTGCATATACATATGCAAGCAGAATATATTTAAAAGCCCAGTTGAGGAGTGCATGGTGTTGGTGGCAAGTCTCAGGACAAAGTTAGAGAAACTCTCCAGAGTGGTCAGAACAGCATTATGTTGGGAAAAGCCCCAGCTCAGCCGCTCCCAATCCATGTCCTTTGGGCAAATCCTTTCACGTCTCTGAGCTTCCACCATCTCACTTACAAGATCATGCTAAGTGCTCTCCAATGTCCCTTCTTGCTGGCTCATCCATAGATCCAGAAGCTGCTACCATTTTATAAACCTTATTGGGTAAATCGAAAGGCTTAGGATTCCATGTGGGTAGAGATATGTTAGCCAACAGCAAAAGGAGAAAAACTCAAATGTGAAAAGAAATTACGTTATCAGAATGGCAGGATTGTTAAAGTCTTGCTTTCTTCTTCCCCAAATTTGCTTAACATTGATTGATTATTTTTACAATTTTATACATCAGTACAAATTAAATAAGTACTAATATAATAGAGAATGCGCGCAGAGGGCAGTGTTAATAATTACCCTCAGACATGTCAACACATGAACATATACCCCTTATCTTCACAGTCACACTATACATTTACTGCACACCAAATCCATGTGGTTACCAATTCTAATTTTTCAATGGCAAAATTCTCTTAACACAATCTATCTGTCTAAAGATGTCAAATAAACTTGTTTGACAAACACTGCTGTTATTTAATCATCTCCTTTGACATCACACACACTAGAATCACCCTATCTAACCCTGTCTACCCGTGCGCACATGCTTGTAGACAAAGTTGGCATTCTTGGGTTAATACTATGACAAAGGTCATAAAAATCATATTAAGCAGAGGTGCCTGGGGAATTTGGGTCTCTCTCTATTACCTTAGTCTCTCCCATGGTCCAAGTTTTGACAACATAATGTGATTACATAATAACTCGGGGCAGGAAGTAAATTAGACACCATACTGGAAACCCAGGTGAGGCCCCCATGGAGTCATCAGAGTTAGTTATCCTCCTTGCATGAGAAGTTAGGCAAGGAACACTGTCTAGCGTTTTAGAGTCCTGAAAATTCCCTCTCACTTCCCCATTCCTACCCAAAGCAAAGCAGTCTCTTCCATGGGAGAAATGCTGCTGAGAACATGGCATTTTCTCCATATCACGATACCCCGACAGTAACACCTGAATTGCTATAATCAACAAAAAACTATATGGTCCTCAGATAGAAGCCAGTTGCCTCCTTCTCAGTGTGTTTTCATTGTTTCAAAATAACCCCAAGAAGTGCCTCTTTGACTCCTGGCTATAAGAAGTCAAGGCTTTGCACCATCTTTCCTTCACAATCTTTAAAGTTATCACAAGAATTCTACATTCCATAAACCAGGAGCTTCCCAGAAAAACAGACTCATCCAGGGGCTCTAAAGCCTTTAACCTGCAGAATCTACAATCTGGTTGCTGCGGCTACTTCTCTGAGGTACACAAAGAAAGAAAATGCAACTGACATCCCCACACACACACATCCAGTGAGACTTCAGTATTGATGACTTCTCCCACCTCAGCAAAGTAAAAGTACACAGAGCAGGAGGCCAATTTGGGAGGCCTTGGCAACAACCAAAAAAGTAAGAAAACTGTTTTGGCAGCCTTTTTCCTGCTCAGGAGCTTCAATCTTCCATCTCATCCTCACTTTGAAGGTGGTTCCCATTTTCTCCTCCAGCTAGTAAGTGTAGATTTTTATAACAGACAATTTTTTTTTAATTCCTGTTACTGTCACATTTTAGAAAATCCTCATCCCTGTAAGACTGGAAGATCCTTAAGGCAGGAAATAACTGAGGCAAAAACTGCCTGAGAATCACTACACTGCCCTGCCTATCATAGGTTACTTACTTGGACTCTGATGTCAAGATACTTGGGATCTAATCTCTGCTCTGCCACTTACCAGTTTATAATCTTGAGCAATTTATTTTATCTTTCCATGTCTGGGATTTTTCACCTGGGTAGTGGGGATTGTAACAGTGCCTTCCTCACTGAATCACTATGAAGACTAAATATAGAAAATAGTACCTAGTAAGGAGGGAGGGGGGCAGGGCCTTGGTGCATGCCACACCTTCTGGGGGCAAGAAATGATTGAAAGAGAGACTTTACCTAACAAATGCAATCAGTGTAACCTGGCTTATTGTACCCTCAATGAATCCCCAACGATTAAATAAAAAAAAAAAAAATAGCACCTGGTAAGTGGTAACTGCTACATATTAACTCTTTATTATTGTTGCCAGTTAGCCATAGTGTGTCTTTGGATAAGTAATCACTTCATCTCCTTGAGTCTCTGCATACAAAATGAAATTAGTAATACCCTTACCCACCCAATTTTCCTTTCAGGTTGTTGAAAAGATTGTATAATCCAATTGATGTGAAAACTTCTTGGTGATGGGAAACACTTCATACTAATATTTGTAACATATTGTAATATATTATATCATAATAATATTGTTATTATGCCTCAATTGATTAAAACTGAATCCTTCATTTTAAAGAAATTAAAAAAAACAAAAGGACCAATCCTGGGTTGTCCATAAATCCATCATAGGCCAAGTTGAGGAGAAGATGTGAAGGGGAAGGTACCAGCCCAGTTTTCATTTCCAACAGTACATTTTAATCCTACTCTATAGAATAAACTGAGTGGGGGGGGGACCAGATGATAAATCTGCATCCCTATGGCTCTATGGCAAGTCATTTATGTTTGTTCTGAGTGGCAAGGTGATATACTTTCTGGTCAATTCTGTCCTACTACAAAAGTACTATGAAGTCAGAAATGTTCTGGACACTGCTGGTAATTGCTAAGCAAGGCAGATTCTGACTCCAATAACTGTTATGGGAGGCTTGGCAGATGCTGCTTTCAGAACTGCCCAGTTCCAATAGCTGGGTAGGCCAGATGATGACTCGAGTCTGGGCTGCACCCAGGCAAGCCACCAGCACTCACTGGATGTTGGTTGTACTGAACTTTTGAATTGAAATGACCAGTGATGTTACTGCCAGATGAACACTGTTGGAAGCAAAAGCAACCAGACTCCAAATGAGCCAGTGAAGTCTCATTCCCATTCACATCAGAACCTACTTTCATTTCCCAAACATGCATGTGATTTTTAATAATTGGCATTTTCTCTCCTTATAAAAAAATTTACCCACCTCTCTGTATTTTTTTTTAATTTTCCATGTATGGAAGGACAACTTTATGGAAATAATAAGAATATTCCAAAACATATTTACGGAAATATAACTAACCTTTCGCTCTTCGCAGATGATATGATTGTATATCTGGAAAACACCAGGGATTCTACTACAAAACTTTTAGAAGTGATCAAAGAATACAGCAGTGTCTCAGGTTACAAAATCAACATTCATAAATCGGTAGCCTTTAAATATACCAAAAATAGTCAAGCTGAAAAAACAGTTAAGGACTCTATTCCATTCACAGTAGTGCCAAAGAAGATGAAATATTTGGGAGTTTATCTAACAAAGGACGTGAAAGAACTCTATAAAGAGAATTATGAAACTCCAAGAAAAGAAATAGCTGAAAATGTCAACAAGTAGAAAAACATACCATGCTCATGGCTGGGAAGAATCAACATTGTTAAAATGTTCATACTACCCAAAGCAATATACAATTTTAATGCAATCCCTACTAAAGCTCCACTGTCATACTTTAAAGATCTTGAAAAAATAATACTTCGTTTTATATGGAATCAGAAAAAAACCTCGAATGGCCAAGACATTATTCAGAAATAAAAACAAAGCAGGAGGAATCACGCTACCAGACCTCAGACTATACTATAAATCGATAGTGATCAAAAAAGCATGGTACTGGCACAAAAACAGAGTAGATGTCTGGAACAGAATAGAGAACCAAGAGATGAATCCAGCTACTTACCGTTATCGGATCTTTGACAAGCCAATTAAAAACATTCAGTGGGGAAAAGATTCCCTATTTAACAAATGGTGCTGGGTGAACTGGCTGGCAACCTGTAGAAGACTGAAACTGGACCCACACCTTTCACCAGTAACTAAGATAGACTCTCACTGGATTAAAGATTTAAATTTAAGACACAAGACTGTAAAAATACTAAAAGAGAGTGCAGGGAAAACCCTTGAAGAAATGGGTCTGGGCAAGTATTTTATGAAGAGGACCCCCCTGGCAATTGAAGCAGCTTCAAAAATACACTACTGGGACCTGATCAAACTAAAAAGCTTCTGCACAGCCAAGAACACAGTAAGTAAAGCAAGCAGACAGCCCTCAGAATGGGAGAAGATATTTGCAGGTTATGTCTCCGACAAAGGTTTAATACCCAGAATCCACAGAGAACTCAAATGTATAAGCAAGAAAAGAACAAGTGATCCCATCGCAGGCTGGGCAAGGGACTTGAAGACAAACTTCTCTGAAGAACACAGGCACACGGACACATACATACAGACATATGAAAAAATGCTCATCATCTTTAATCATCACAGAAATGCAAATCAAAACTACTTTGAGATATCATCTAACTCCAGTAAGATTAGCCTATATCACAAAATCCCAAGACCAGAGATGTTGGCGTGGATGTGGAGAAAAGGGAACACTTCTACACTGCTGGCGGGAATGCAAATTAATACATTCCTTTTGGAAAGATGTTTGGAGAATACTTAGAGATCTAAAAATAGATCCGCCATTCAATCCTATAATTCCTCTACTAGGTATATACCCAGAAGACCAAAAATCACATCATAACAAAGATATTTGTATCAGAATGTTTACTGCAGCCCAATTCATAATTGCTATGTCATGAAAAAAGCCCAAGTGCCCATCAATCCACGAATGGATTAATAAATTGTGGTATATGTACACCAGGGAATATTATGCAGCCTTAAAGAAAGATGGAGACTTTACCTCTTTCATGTTTACATAGATGGAGTTGGAACATATTCTTCTTAGTAAAGTATCTCAAGAATGGAAGAAAAAGTATCCAATGTACTCAGCCCTACTATGAAACTAATTTATGGCTTTCACATGAAACCTATAACCCAGTTATAACCTAAGAATAGTGGGAAGGGGGAAAGGGAGGAGAGAGAGGGGAAAGGGGGGTGGAGGGAGGGTGATTGGTGGGATTACACCTGCAGTGCATCTTACAAGGGTATATGTGAAACTTAGGAAATGTAGAATGTAAATGTCCTAACACAATAACTAAGAAAATGCCAGGATGGCTATGTTAACCAGTGTGATGAAAATGTGTCAAACGGTCTATAAAACCAGTATATGTGCCCCATAATCGCATTAATGTACACAGCTATGATTTAATAATTTAAAAAAAGAGAAAAAGAAAAAAAAATCTACTCTGGCATTAGTCTCAGCATTTTACATAAATTTTCCCACTTAATCCCCAAAAGAGTCTGTTAGGTAAGGACTATTATTATTCCATTTTAGAGAAAAACAGACTAAAGTACAATAACATGTGGATGGCCATACAGCGCTCATGTAGGATGTCCAGATACTGGGATATGAGCCGGGGAAGTCTGATCCATAGAGCCCTGGATTCTTAGTGAAGTACAACATATACTATAATATGCTCACATGGGGACATGTGTCTTTACAATTGTACAACCCAAAGTAATTTCATTTCACACTGGCTTCCCTGAGGATGGTAACTCAGATTTATCTTAGCTCCTTTCAAGGAACATAAGAAGAGACCACTTTAAGGCTCTTTGAGCTATAAGCAGACTCTTGTTTTAAACCCAACAATCCATTTTCATACATGTTACTATGTGTAACTATATGAATATTCTTCCTTGCTGAGTACAAACTTCCAGAAACATGACTGCACCTCCCAAGTGGATGTCATATTTTTGCCCATCAGAATCTAGTCAATAAATGGTCAAGAATTTATTATGCCCTATGGGGTTCCAGCAGTAAAGACGGCACTCAAGGATCCTGCCTAGGTGGAGATTATTATAATCTAGTGAAGAAGACAGACATGGAGCAAATGATTGTAAATAGTTTAGGGAACAATGACGAGAAAGGAAAGTGCTCTAAAGAAAAACACAGGATGCTTTTGAGAAAAATGGAGAAAGAGGCAGAGGTAACCAATTTCATTTAAACCCATGGCATCCTTCTTGGAATTTGAACTGAATGCTTTCAAAATTGCCCCAAATCCTGAGATAACTTAATAAATATTTCTGAATTAATATTCTAGATGAGGGAAATGAGGTAATACTTACAAACCAGAGAAACACGTGGCAGTTTCTCTATACTCCCAATGTTGGGAGAAAGTTGAAATGTGCTCGAACAGAGAATGACAAGAAACACAGGGCACACTTTGCTGTGGTTACAGCCCCAGCCGCACTAGCCAGATTGTTCAGGGCCTCACTTTCATGAGGCTTAATACAATCAGGAAGGGCTTAGACGCTCAGCCAGGATAAATACCCCACCAGGAGCCTGATCAAGGAGAGAACCAAAAACCAACCAGCCTGGGCTCCCTTGTGGAGCCCAGACACATGTGGGCCGCTCCCCCAGCCAATAATGCTGCCCCCTCTGGCGGCTCCCCACTCCCACCAATCAACACATTCTTAAAGTAGCCTGGGGCTGCAGAAGCTCATAATCAGACCTGGGTTGGATTGCAAACATCTCTATACTGCCAGTGCTGGCTAATGTGATTAGGCACAGAGCATTAGCCAAATAAAAGGGATGGGGAACAAGGAGCCAGAAAGACAAGGAGCTGGAGAGAAGAAAAGGAGTGTGCAGTCTGCACAAGAGGAGGCAGGAAGTGAGGAAAGGCTTTGTCATCCCCAAAGAGAGAAAATTAAAAGGCAAAAGAGCACTCGAACCCTAATAATTTATTGCTTAGTCAAACAACTGGTCAAGGAATCAACAAATACTGAACACCTACTGTGTGTAAGTGTTCCCTTGCCCTCAGCCAGCTCCCGGCCCACCAGGAGGCAGACTTAAATGAAATGCCATAGACTCCCATTCGTAAGGCAGCCACCAAGATGGTGCACATATTCATAATAGATTTTTATTTTGGAGGAGAAAATGAATGAATAAATATAAACAAATAACTACAACTACCCTACAATTGGGGTAGTGAAAATTGAGTAGGATATGGTGCCCAATTGTTTGGTCAAACACTAGTCTAGATGTTACTGCGAAGGTTTTTTTTTTTTTTTTTTTTTAGATGAAATTGACACTTAAATCAGTGGACTTGGAATAAAGCAGAGTATCTTTCAGTACATGAGTGGGCCTCATCCAATCAGTTTGGATGAAGAGGTTTGCTGAAGAAGATGGAATTCTGCCTTACGACTGCAACACTGAAATCCTACATGAGTTTCCAGGCTGCTGGCCAGTCCTGCAAAGTTTGAACTTGCTAGCCCATACAACTGTGTGAACCAATTCCTTAAAATATCTATATTTCACTTAAAATCAAGGTGTCAGATATGATGCATATATATATATACAGGACATATATAGACACACAGTATATATGTAGGAGACATGTGCATTGAACATGTGTGTGTGTGTCCTCTTGGTTCTGTTTCTGTGGCGAGCTCTGTCTAATACATCCACTAAGGATACTCATTGATTGTAAGGCAGGCCAAAATTCCAGCAATGTTAAAATGTAAAAAAAGCTCATCCTTCTTAGAATTAAGGAGATAAGGTCATTGTGATCAGTTTATTAACAATCACCAGTGCACTGAAGATTGCCAAGAAGAAACAGAGTGTGCAGAGATACCCATAGGAATCTGGGGCGTCCGAGTGCCAGGTAGACAGATACAAAAAGAGTGAGGAGATAGCACCAGCCAGAAAACAAGACAGGCTGAAGTGGCAGAAAAGAAAGGAAGTATAAAAGTGCAAGGAACCTGTGTGTGCTATCCACAGACTCCCTCCCAACACACAAGAACATCACCAGCTCCCACTGCCCGGGAGCCCAGACCCTTGCATGTGGCCCAGAGCTTGGGAGAGCAGAGCAGAGCATCTCTCCAGTGGGCTGAGCCTCCAGGGTCTCTGTCTCAAAAGGCAGGCTGGGAGCCCATACCCCACTTGCACAATCCCAAAAGGATTAATTCCCCACTTCCCCCTCCCCCCTCCCCTGTAAGTAGTGACAATCTTTTCTAATCATTTCCATTTCTATTCCTCTTTAATTCTCCCTTTGCCCTCTTTGTTTTCATGACCTGTGGGAACCTGAACTCCAGCTGGAGGTAGAGTCTGCCTTTATACTTAAAGCAGATATTTAAGCAATTATCCTGTCACTGGGCCTTGCCTTGCCTCCTCCATATGGGTCGCTCCCAAGCAAGGCATTTGGTTTCTCCTTTGTTCCTGGTACACAGAGTAAAATTGTTCCAGAAAGCCCTTGCCCTTGAGCAACGGGACTGTAAGGATGGGGGTAAACTCACTGGGGATCTTCAATGTGAAAAGGGAGGCAGGGAATGGTAATCTGGCTGCTGTCAGCCTCTAGGCTCAGCCCATCCCATGCTGGATGTCTGGGACCGGACTCCTGTCTGCTCCCCACTCAGGTGGTGGGAAGGACAAGGTTGTGATGACCTGGTAAATTCTGCCTGCTGCCCTGAAGAGCTCCCCTCCAGAGCTCTCCTGCCTTGGGGTAAGATAGCCAAAGGAGAAGCAAGTGTAGCCCCAAGAGCTTTGCTGGGACCTGAATGTGCCACCTCAAAGAGGGTACCCACAAGAACCTCAGGAATTAGTTTCCTGTAGCTGGGTAGCTTAAAATAATACAAGTTTCTTCTTTCACAGTGTGGTGGCCAGAAAGCCAAAATCAGTAACACCAGGCTTAAGTCAAGGTATCAGGAGGGTCACACTCCATTTGGTAGCTTTAGGAGACACTGTGATTTTTGCTTCTTCAGCTTCAGGTGCTGGCCAGCATTCCCTGGCTTATGGCACCATCACTCCAACCTCTTCCTCCTTTATCAGACTGCCTTTTCCTGAGTGTATCTGCCTGTCTCTTATAAGGACACTTGTATCTGCCTGTCTCTTATAAGGACACTTGTGATGAGGGCTCACCTGAATAATCCAGGATTCTCTCCTCATCTCAAAATCCTTAATGTAACCCTATCTGAAAAACTCTGCCATATGAGGTAATAGTCACAGGTTCTAGAACCTGGTGTCTCTGGAGAGGGCCATTGTTCTGCCTATCATACCTCCTTATACCAATATTATGACCATTTTCTACAGAATAAGAGAGGAGTCGAAGAGGGAGAGTGGGATGAACGTCTCTCCCATTCTAAGTTCCTAGTGTTAAAGGTCTTACTAGATGAGCCAGCTCCTCCAACAGCAGAGCATGTGCACCTAACCCTTGTCAAAAACACTATGTAGGATTAGGTCATGAAAAGTGGTCATGGCTAAATCTTATATCAAATGATTCACTAACAAATAAAGTATCTTTGAACAAATGTGACTTTGAACAAGTTAACCTGATGTCTCTAAGCTTCAGTTCCCAAATCTATCTAATGGGCACAATAATCTCTACTTCAGTGGGAGTTGTAAGGGTTTATTTGCCACATGCCAGATTATCACAGTATTTTCCAAGAATTATCTAGTCCTCACAGAGATTTATAAGTACTATTATCCCTACTTTACAGTTGAGTAAATGAAGACTCAGAGAAGTTATACAATATGGCTTCTGCTTACATAGCTTACAGTAACTCACAGATTTTACTTTGTAGCCAGGTCTATGAGACTCCAAAAAATAAGGCAACTAGCCCAAAAAGAACTTAACTCTGGTTCTTGTCCCTGACTACACAGGAGAATCACTTGGGAAGCTTAAAATATGTAGATGCCCAGGCCCTCCTGGACTAGTGAATCAGAGTTCCTGTGAGTGGGGGCTGGGCATTTGTTAAAAGCTTCCCTGGTGACTGGTGTGCAGCTGGGCTGAGCACCCATCACATTTGCTGGTTAAGGAAGCCCTCCGGGTCCTCACGTGTCCTCATGAGGAGTGAGGGCAGGCCTTACTCCGTCTGCAGGCTGGCTGATTCCAACTGTGCAGCCTCAGTCAGCCCTCCTGCTAGCCTGATACCTGACCTAAAGAGGAACAAAGACCTTAAGACAAAGAATGCCTCAGTTATTCATTCATCTACTCTTTCATTGAATAAATGAAACTCCACTGCAGCTTCCTTTCCTTACCTGGCTCTTAGTAGGTGTTCAGTGAATCTCATTATTTCATTGTCTACTGCAGGTCAAGCAGTTATAAAGGGTTGTTACACACGCGTTATGTACGTTTTCTTTCCAACTTTGTCAAATTTCCTCTGCCCCATGAGGACAGGTCCCCTGACTCCTATTCCCTTCATATTGGCATTCCCCTCTGTGGGCCTGTCACTGCTTACCTAGGTCCTCCCTTGCTGCTTGTGGTAGCCTGAAGTATGGACCCCCAAAATATTCACATCCCAATCCCTGGAATCTGTGAATGTTACTTTATTTGGAGAAAGAGTCTTTGCAGACATGATTGAGTTAAAGATTTTAAGGCAAGGACCCCATCCTGGATTATCTGGGTAGATCTCAAAAGCCATTAAGTGTCCTTATAAGAAGGGGACAGAAGAAAGAAAGTCAGACAGACACGGAGGAGGCAATGCGATCATAAGGCAGAGAATGGAATGGGTCAGCCACAAGAAGCTGGAAGAGGCAAGAACAGATTCTTCCCCAGACCCTCCAAAGGGAGCGTTACCCTCCTGACAGCTGATTTGGGCCCAGAGACACTGATGTGAGAATTCTGGCCTCCAGAACCACCAGAGAATCAGGTCTATTGTTCTAATCTGTCACAGAAGCCATAAGAAACCAAAATAGTACTTATTCTTATTTTCACCTGTGCCCACCTTGGGGCTCTGAACACACTGCCTGAGCATACCCTGCCTGACTACCAACACCTGGCCCACCCCATGCCAGGGTATTGCCCACCTCATGACTCCAGAGGGCCTTTTCATAATTCTTCTGACTTCTGGGAGCAAGGGCCTGGGTCTCCCTGCTAGGCCCAATGTCAGGTCGCCAGATACCAAGTTCAGAATTTCTAGGACAAGACCCTGGGTGAACAGAAATGGAATACAAGGCTGACCCTAAGGGGTCATGAAATGAAAACAAACAAACCAAACAAACAGGCTGGTCTAACCAGGGCCAGCCCAGAAAAGAGCTCACATCCTGGACGAGGACTGAAGAGCAGAGTCACACAGAAACAGCACGAGTCTGGAAACTAAAGAACCTCACATCTCCTGTGGCCTCTCTGTGTCACCTTTCCCTGTGGGGTCCTGGGTCTTCATCACCTTTAGTGACAGCACCTCACATTTATATAGCACCTGCTTCTGCGAAGGATTTCCACGTGTCTCACTTTCTTTGAGACCCACCCAGTGAGGTAGGTGGAGTGCTGCATCTAACCAGCAAAGGTTAAAAGATGAACTGAGGTTTGGCAGTTTGGGAAGAGAGTGCAATAATCAGTATGACTCAACAGCAAGTCTCCTTACCCTGCATTCAGTACCCTGTGCACTCCCCTCTGCACCTCTTGCCTCTGCGTCCTCTGTGGCTCACATACAAGAAGTACGGGTACAGAGAGGCTAGAAGACTAGTCAAGCCAACCAGCAGCTCACTCTTCTACTTAACTCTATATGCATTAACAACTTCTACTTATTTCCACATGCATCTTCACAACATTTGTATGAGGCAGGTACTATTTATTATCTTATTGTATTGTATTGTATCGAATTTTTTTGAGACAGGGTCTTGTTCTATTGCCCAGGCTGGAATGCAGTGGCATCATCATAGCTCTCTGCAGCCTCAAATTCCTAGGCTCAAACAATCCCCTGAGTAGCAGGGACTAAAGGTACATACCACAATGCTTGGGAAATTTTTCTATTTTTAATAAAGATAGGATCTCACTCTTGCTCAGGCTGATCTCGAACTCCTGCGCTCATGTGATCCTCCCACCTTGGCCTCCTGAGTTACTCTGATTATAGGCTCATACTGCTGCATTCAGCCACTGACCTCATTTTATAAATGTGGGAAATGAGGCACAAGAAAATTTAACAATTTGTGTAAGGTTTTATGGCTAGTACGTGGAACAGCAAGGATTTGAACCCATCCAACTTGGCCCCACAGCCTGTGCTCTGAACCCAAAGGGAGTTAATAAAACACTACCAGAACTTTTCCTTGGAGCTGGAACTTCCCAAATTGTATTATAAACCAACATATTCTAAGCACTCTTCAAAACAATGAATCAGAGGCAAACACATCTAAATTATTCCCTTAGAATGAAAGTGATAGTGCTTTGAAATTCCTGTTGGAAGTTCTTTCCACCAGATGTGTCCATTCATAATGTGGTCATCATTAGCTACACATGTTTGGGTGTGTGTGTGTGTGTGTGTGTGTGTGTGTGTGTGTGTGGTGTTAGCTCATGCACCATGAGATGAGTGGCAGACCTTCCAGATGGTTCACCAGAAACCCCACTTCTGGGCTCTCCCAGTGCTTCTGCTCCATCAAAGGGACTTTGAGTTCGGAGTTTGAGTAAATTAACAACATCCCTGTTCTTTATTTATCTCCCTTCTGACTGTGATAAATAGCCTTGGGGAATCCTTCCTATTTCTGGATTGAGAAAAAAATGAAATTTCTCTGCCTACATTTCACACCAATATTGTAGGGTATTCATTATAAGCTAGCTGTATTCTAGTGTTCTAGTACATATTCTCAATCTCCCAAAAGTAACAAGTGTGCTCCTCACCATCCTTCCAAAGCCCTACTAATTACCTTAACCATATGGGGCAGGAAGCCAATGCTGTGTGGGAATAACTGAACCTTCCCTATAAGAATTAACTGTCTAACCCACATGTCCAAAGCATTCAGCATACAGATAAGAATACACTGACACTGGATGAAAGATGGATTTGGAGTGGTCTTCTAGTCTAATCTCCTCCTCATACAGATAGGAAACTGAGGGCCAGAGATGGTAAGTGATCTGTCCAGGATTACACAGCAACATCACAGCAGTGCTTGCTTGCACTGACACTAGGTAACTTAGATGAAACTTCCTACAAGGAATAACCAAAAATTCAGAGCAATGCAAAAAAAAAAAAAAAAACTGGGGGCACTGGAGATGTTCCTATGTAGAGAAGAATTTCAGGACCAAGACTGGGAGGATAAAAAGAGAAAGTCTGCATTGGACGATACTTTTCCCCAGAATCTAGGATCTCAGCCAACTCCAATAGAGGTAGGTGAGAGGTATAAAACTTAATGGACCTTTTGACAGACTATGTTGTTGATAAGGAAAAATATGTATATTTAGGACCCATCAAGATACAGAGGTTGATTAACTCCAAGCTTTGAGTTGGGAAGTGAAAGGGATATAACCTTAACCTAGGAGTAAAGTGAATCAGAATCAAGACTAGTCCTCACTGGGACTAAAGTTCAGGTTTGAATAATCTATTCCTGATTATACTGAGGTGGTCTTGAATTTCTAAGGGATCCTAACTTCTAGTAAGATATAAATCAAATCCTCTCTAGAGGAAGATGACTTTATGCTAAGCTTAGTAAAAAATCTCTAATTTTCACAATATAGAATACGTAGTGCTCAAAAATAACCAGGTACACAGAAGGACCCAGATAACAGAGTTAACAAGCACAGACTTCAAAATATGCCTAGTATATTCAAGGAATTTAAAATCAAGATGGAAAATTCTGACAATCAACTTGAAACTATTTTAAAAATAAATGAAAATTGTAAAACTAAAATATATAGTAACTATAATTTAAAAATCAATGGATGGTTTTAAGAACAGATTGAACACAACTGCAATATTAATTGGTGATAAAATAGGTGAGAAGAAAATGTCCAGAACAAAGCACTGAAAAATAAATGATGGAAAACAGGGAAAAGAACATATGAGATAAATCGAGACTGATTTCACAAGACAGTCTAAATAATATAACTGTTGTCATAGAAGAGGAGAGAAGGAATGGAGGAGGACCATTTTTTAATTTTTTACTTACATACATTTCCCAAAACTGAGAAAAGACAAATAGGCACAAATTCAAGAAGCACTTACTATAAATCTTGAGCAGGATTAAAAAAAAATTTGCATCTTACTTACACATCAGAAAGAAACTGATGATTAACAAAAGAGGAGGGTTCTTTAAAATAAGAAAAAAGAAAAATTATAGAATCAATAGAACCCATACCTCCCTTTCCATTAGAGATAGCACAAACCTAACAATAATGTAACAGCATGTTAAGAGTGATGAGAAGATAACTGTCATTGCCCAATCCAATACCCAGCTAAAACAGCCTTAAAAAATATCAGTGAAATCAAGATGCTTTTCCCACAACAAAAACTGAGAGAATGTATCAGCAGATCTGAATGAAAGAAAATGTTTATAAACAGAAGGAAAATAATCCAAGATGAAAGCTTAAAGATGCAAAAAGACATGAAGAACAATAGAAAAGGTAAATAAGCAGGTAAGCTACGTGAATACTTACTACATAAAGTAAAAGTAATAATATTGCCGGGCGGCACCTGTGGCTCAAAGGAGTAGGGCGCCAGCCCCATATGCCGGAGGTGGTGGGTCCAAACCCAGCCCAGGCCAAAAACTGCAAAAAAAAAAAAAGTAATAATATTGCCTTGTAAAATTTAAAATATCTATCAATTAAAAATAATGGTCATAGCAGCATATAAGTTAATTAAATGCAGGCAAATAAAAAGTGTTCTAGGGCACTTCCTTTATCTGGTAAGTGATTAAAGCTCTAATTTATTTTATACTTGTTTATATTAAGGATGTATATATAAATTATTTAGTAACCACTATAATGTTTAGCAAAAATATAACTATAAAAATCATGAAGAATATAACTAGCAAGCTAATAGAGATAGAAAATTAAATCAAGAAATAATAAATCCAAAAGAAAGCAAAAAAAGAAGAGATAATGGAAATACCACAGGTGAGACAAATAGCAAATATTAAGTGTGTAGATTTAAACATAAATATATCCATAAATACATTAAGAGACAGATGAACAATTAAAAGAAAAAGGTTATCAGACTGCATCAAAAATCAAAACCTCAAGTAGAAGCTACCTATAAGTGACATTGATTGACTATAATCATACAAAGGGGCTAAAAAGAAAACATGAAGAAAAGATATACTATGCAAATACTAACCAAAATAGAGTTGCTATTCTTCTTAGTAAAGTGTCTCAAGAATGGAAGAAAAAGTACCCAATGTACTCACCCTTATTATGAAACTAATGTAGGACCTTCACATGAAAGCTATATCCCAGTTATAACCTAAGAATAGGGAGAAAGGGGAAAGGTGGCGGGGGGAGGGAGGGGGAAGGAGGGGGATTAATGCGATTACACCTGTGGTGCATCTTACAAGGGTATATGTGAATCCTAGTAAATGTAGAATGTAAAGATCTTAGCAAAATAACTAAGAAAATGCTACAAAAGCTATGTTAACTAATGTGATGAAAATGTGTCAAACGATCTATGAACCAAGTGTATGGTGCCCCACGATCATACTAATGTACACAGCTATGGTTTAATAAAAATAAAAAAACAAAAAAACAAGAAAATACTAAACAATATACTGAAATTCAATCTGAATTATACACTTTGAAATGGTTAGTTTATGTTACGTGAATTATGTCTTAAAAATAAAAACTAGAATGCAAAGAAAACCAAACAAACAAACAAAAAAACAAAATAGAGTTGCTGAAGCTAAATTAAGCTAAGTTAATATCAAACAAGTAGAATTTAATGCAAAAACCATTCACTGAATGGAGAGGGACATTTCCCAATGACTACTAAAAAGAAAATTTGGTTGACCAGAAAAGTATATTATCTATATTTATATGCAGGTATATAATAAAGCCAGTCACCATTGGAGTAGGTCCAAAGTGGTGAGAAAAGAACCTCCCTGGCTTAAACGAAGATAAGTAGAGGAAGAAGGAGAATAAAAATGAAAAGAAAAAAAAAAGATGAGGAGAGTCATAGAAACAGAAAGGAAAGAGGGTAGCGATCATAAAAAGAGAAATGAAGAAAAATCTAGAATAAATGAAATAGGAGCCATGGTAAAAAAGGAGGGAGTAAAAAGACAGCAAAAACTAAAATGAAAATGTGTTGAAAGAAAAAATATGAAGTCATAAAGAGTCCAGAAACACATCTACTTCAAGGAAGCTTGGCTCTTCACCCCCAGGGTCAGACCTTTCTGTGGCATGAAGTGACTCAACTTCTGCATTCAATTTTTGAACCATTTTTCCCAGATGGAAGTTGACTCCTGGGAGACCAGGCCAGGTAAGACTGGTAGCAAATACATGTCTGCTATCCTCTATCTGCACTGGATGTTTGCCCTACTTTGTTGTACTTAAAAGTGGTTTAGCGATTTGGGGGGCTAAGAGGAGGGAGGGAGAAGGAAGGCGAGGTAGAGAGTTATCACTCATTAACAGAGAGCTTTTAGTAACAGTTTTGAAAATATGGGTACCTAGGACCTGCAGCTGTGAGAGTTCTGTTGCCCACTTATGCAGTATCTGTAGAAATTAGAAGATCTTAGAGGAATCATTCATTTATTCAGTCAGTAATGGTGAGCAAGATAGATACAACCTCACACAGTTTGCATTCTAGTTTGGGAAAACTCAAAAAGTTGAACAAAGTAATTACAACTAGATATATGAGGCATCAGGACAAAGAGTAGCCAAGAAGAGACGGCCGCTTCCAGAGTGGGTGGTCAGGGAAGGTCTCTCTGGGGAGGTGATGTCTTGACAAGTATACGGATGCGAAAACCAACCAGGTGAGAGAACTTCCTGACTAAGGGTCGCCGGCACCCAGGAAACTGCCAGAGATGGCTTTTATCAAGAGGGGGAAGCATGAGCCAGGCCTACAGTGAGAAGGCAGTTCTCAGTGTGTCTGAACACTAAGAGCCCCATGTAGTGCAAGGCCATCAGCCTGGAGATGGTGCAGAGCCCACAGGCCATGGGCAGGAGTTTGGGTTTTCCTTGTTAGCCACAAAAAGCTTCCAGAAGGTTTTAAGTAGCAGAGTGACTTGATCCATTAAGCAACTGCCCTAAAGGGCAGCTGTAGGGGAAAGACTGTATAACCTAAGAACTTCCTGGCTAAGGGTCACTGGCACCAGAGCCAGTGGGTAAGCAGATCACAAGAGCCTCCCTTCCCAGTGGCTCACACAGCCCAGCCTTCACTTGTCTGAGATGGTCATAGGGGATCAATCCCTCACCCTAGGGAGGGTGAGGCCTGGACTAGGTGACTTAGAGGTTCTTCTTGGGGCTGCAGTTACACTACTGGGTATTCCAAGACTCCGTGTAACAGTTTTTCTGAGCATTAATTCTGTCCAAAGGTAGACAATTAAGTCTCAGCCAGACAGAAGATAACTACAGGGTTAAGCCAAGTAAACTATGAACCTCAACCAAGAGAACCAAACACAAGCCATGTCTGAGGAGAGATGGAGGAGGTTGGGTGTTGCTGAGATTCTGGACCAATATTTCTCTAGTGTGGTCCCTGACTCACTGCATCAGCATTGTCTGAAGGACTTGTTAAAAACACAGATTCCTGGTTTCTTCCAACCTGGACCTGCTAAATCCAGATGTGCCTACGAGTTCGGAAGGCACCTTTTCTGGTAAATGCATCCTTGTCTGTGAGACCATTAGCACAATACAGTGTAAGAATGGAAAACCTATTGTGTATGTGCTAGTTTTCCAGCCCCCCACAGAACCCTGAGAATCCCTCTTATTTTAATGAGTCTCAATTTTTAAAGAACTCTGAATATTTGAATCTAGATATACAATTTAATCTATTTTACTTTAATATGGTTTTATTTCCTAACAGCTTTATTTAAGTATAACTAACATGCAATAAACTACATACTTCAAATGCATATTATGAAAGCTTGACATAAAAATACACGCATGAAACCAAGACCATAATCAAGACAGTGAACACAGCCATCACTGCCAAAAGCCCCTTGTTAATCCCAGTCTCCCGCCCCTCCCCTCTTTCATCTCGCTCCAGGCAATCACTGATCTGTTTTCCATCACTAGAGATTAGTTTGCATTTCCCATATTTTTTTATAAATAGAGTCATATAATTTTCCTCTTCTTTCTGTCTGGGTTCTTTTATTCAGCATAATTATTTTGAGATCCATCCATGCTGTTTAAATCAATAGTTTATTTTTATTGCTGTGTATTACTGTATTGTATGGATATACCACAATTAGTTTATGCATTCACCTGTTGGTGGACACGTGAGTTGTTTAGAACTTTTGGCAATGACAAATATAGCCGCTGTGGACATTCTCAGACAAGTTTTTATATAGATACATGTTTGCATTTCTCTTGCATATATACCTAACAGGTGGATCATCTTGTAGATGTATGTTTAATTTTTAAAGAAATAGCCAAAACTGTTTTAAAAAGTGTTTTTCCATTTTACATTCCCATCAGCAGTGTGTGAGCGTTCCAGCTGCCGCATATCCCTGCCAACACTTTGTATGATTAGGAATTTTTATTTTAAACATTCCAATCAACATACAATGCCATCTCATTGTGATTTTAATTGGCGTTTCCTGTATGTCTTAATTTGCATTTCCCTGGAGCATTTTTTCACAGATTTATTGATCATCAATATATCTATTTTGGCAAAATTTCTATTTAAATCTTTACCCATGGTGGAAAGGGTTATTTTCTTTTCATTGAGTTTTGAATTTCCTGTATGTTCTGATCCAAGGCCTTTATCAGATATGTGATTTACAAATACATACCTTTTGTCTGTGGCTTGTCTTTTCATCTTCTGAATACTAACTTTTGAAGAACAGTAGTTCTTAATTTTGGTTAAATCCAATTTGTCACTTTGTTTTTCTCTAATGAAACAGCTTCTAGTGTCAATGTCTAAGAAATTATTCCCTATCCCAAAGTCAAAAGACGTTTTTCTATGTTTCCCTTTTGGTTTTCTTTCTAGGTTTTATGTTTAAGTCACTATTTGTTGAAAAGAATTCTCTAGCCACTGCATTGTCTTTGGGTCTTTGTCAAAGGTCAATGGACATGCATATCCGAGTGTCTGTTTCTCAAGTGCATTCTGTTCACCCATTTACTTATTTATCTTTATGGCAAGGCCACACTGTCTTAATTACTAGAGCTTTCTAATAAATCTTCCAATATTGTTCTTCTTTTTCAAAGTTGTTATGGTTACACAAGGTCCCTTACATGTCCATAGAAATATAAGAATCAACTTGCTAATTTCTATGAAAATCTATTAAGATTTTTATTGGATTTATATGATCATTTGAAAAGAATCTTAATAGTGAGACTTTTCCAATCATGAACACAGTTTATTTCTCCAATTATTTATAAACGCCTTAATTCCCCTTACTACTGTTTGGTGCCTCTGAGAGTGCAGGACTTGTGGAGATTTTGTCATATTTATAATATTTCATGTGTTTGATGCTATCATAAATGGTATCTTTTATTTCAGTTGCTGACTGTTCATTGCTAGCGTATAGAAATGTAATTGAATCTTGTATCTCGATCTTTTCTCCCACAACTTGGTTAAATCCATTTATTAGTTTTAGTAGCTTCTTTATTTTACAGGATTTTCTGCACATATAATCATGCCATGCCCAGGTAAAGAAAGTTTCTCTTCTTCCTTTCTATCTGGAGGTTGTTTTTTTCTTTTCCTTGCCATATTGTACCACCTAAACTCTCCAGTAGAATGCTGAATAGTTCTTAAATTAGGAGAAAAGCATTCAGCCTATTACAATTAAATGTGACATTAGCTGTATGTCTTCATAGATGCCCGTGATTGTCATGACATTTACTTTTATTCTTGGTTTGCTGGATGCTTAGGAAAGAAATGGAGTTAAATTTTGTCAAAATATTTTCGGTTTGTTTTTCATTGTTTGAGGTAATAGTTTTATTTTTTGTTTTTAAAGACAGCACCTTACTCATTGCACAGGGTAGAGTACAGTGGCATCATCACAGCTCACAGCAACTTCAAACTCCTGGGCTCAAGCGATAACTTCTACCTCAGCCTCCCCCCCAGCCTGGACTACATGGACCCACCACAATGCTTCATTTTTCTATATTTAGTAGAGACAAGGTCTCACTCTTGTTCAGGCTGGTTCTGAACTCCTGGCTTCAAACACTCCTCCCACCTCAGCCTTCCAGAGTGCTAGGATTATAGATGTGAACCACCACAGTTGGCCTCATTTTTAAATTTTTAAATTTAAGTTGTTACATTAGTGGATTACATTGTTCAATTTTTGAATGCTAAATCAACATTGCATTCCTGAGACAAATACCACTTGGTCACGATGCACTGTCTTTATATATTGCTGGATTTGATTTACTAAAATTTTGTTAAGAATTTTTGCATCTATGATATGAGGAATATTGGTATACAGTCTTATTTTCCTATAATATCTAGGTCTGCTTTTGGTATCAGTATAAGGCTATGAAATAGCTCTCTCTTCAATTTTCTGGAGAAATGATATCATTTTTCCTTAACTACAACAAATTTTATTTTTTAAGAAATTTATCTATTTAATCCAAGTTGTATAATTTATTGGCTAACGTTCTCCTTTACTACCCTTTAAATAACTATGAAATCCATAATAGTGAGACTTTCTAATCATGAACACAGTTTATTTCTCCAATTATTTATAAACGCCTTAATTCCCCTTAGTACTGTTTGGTGCCTCTCAGAGTGCAGGACTTGTGGGGCTTTTGTCATATTTATGTGTAACATTTCATGTGTTTGATGCTATCATAAATGGTATCTTTTATTTCAATTAAAAGAAATAATTCTTTTAATTATTCTTTATTAAAGGAATAATTCCTGATATTAGTAATTTGTGTCTTCTTCCCCCCCACCCCCACCCCCGTCAGTCTGGCTAGTGATTAATCAGTTTTATTAATCTTAAAGAATCAGCTTTGGGTTTCATTGATTTTTGGTCTGTAACCTTTTTTCTTTTCTGATATAAACATTTAGTACTATAAATTTCCCATTAAACACTAATTTAGCTGTTTCCCACAAGTTAAGATATAATATTTTTTCCATTTTTGCTCAATTCAAAAAAAAATTTTTTTGCAGTTTTTGGCCGGGGCTGGGTTTGAACCCACCACCTTTGACATATGGGGCCAGTGCCCTACTCCTTTGAGCCACAGGTGCCGCCCAATTCAAAATATTTTTTAATTTTCCTTTTGATTACTTCTTTGATTCATGGATATTTTTAAGTTTTCTATTTAATTTCCAAATATTTTGGGGTTTTCAAAATACCTATTATTAAAATTCCAATTTACTTGCCTTTTGATCAGAAAACAGAATTATACTAAAATTATTGAGGCTTGTTTTACGGACCAGAATATGGTCTATCTTGGTAACAGGGCATTCGATGGAAATCTGAAAAGAATGTGTATTCTGCTGCTGTTGGGTACCATGATCTATAAATGTCAGTTAGAACAAGTTGGTTTATAGTGTTGTCCAAGTCTCCTATATCCTTACTGATTTTCTGTCTACTTGTTCTATCAAGAGTAGGAGAGGGATGACATTTCTGACTATAATTGTGTATTTATCTACTTCTTTCAGTTCCCTCAGTTGCTTCTATATGTTTAGTACTGGAATATCCTACTGAGGAATTGACACTTTTATCACTATGAAATGACATCCTTGTCCTTGGTAAAATTCTTTGTTCAGAAATCTACTTGGTCAAATATTAAAATAGCCATTTCTGTTTTCTTCACATATAGTATGTGGTGTCAGTTTTATGTGCCAACTTGACTGGACTAAGGAATGCCCAGACAGGTGGGAAACATTATTTCTGGGTGTGTCAGTGAGGATATTTCAGAAGAGATTAGCATTTGAATCAGTAGACTGAGTAAACAAGATCCACCCTCCCCCATCTGGTGTGTATCATCCAATCAGTTGAAAGTCCAAACAGAAAAAGAAGTAGAAGAAGGACAAATTCTCTCTCTCTTCTTGAGATGGGATATCCATTTTCTCCTGCACTCAGACATCAGACTTGCTGGTTCCTGAGCCTGCAGACTCTAGGACTTATGCTAGTGACACCCCACTACCCTCTTGTATCATTAGCCTCCCTAGTTCTCAGGCTATTGTACTCAGACTAAATCACAGCACTAGCTTTCCTGATTCTCCAGCTTGCAGACAGTATATTGTGAAATTTCTTGGCCTCTAAAATCACATCAGCTAATTCCCACAATCTTTGCTTATATATCTGCATCTATCCCATCAGTTCTTTTCCTCCGAAGAACTTTAATACAGATTGCACGTACCTTAAAACTATACACTTTCATTTCACACTAAGTTTCTCATTTCTAATGGCAAGTTTTATCTATTATTTCTTAAAATTTTTTTTTTATCCTGCTTCTCTCTCCTTTCCCTTAGGAACTCCACTTATATGTATATTAAACCACTTAAAGTCATCTCACAGTTCATTGGTGCTCTGATCATTTTTTTCTTCAGTCTCTTTTTCTCTGTATGTTCTATTTTGAATACCTTATATTGCTGTGGCTTCAAGTTCACTGATATTTTCTTCTACAATGTCTAATCTGATGTTAATCTCATCCAGTGTATTTTTTTAACTCAGACATTGTAGTTTTTGTATCTTCCATGTCTTTATTTAACATGCTCAATCTTTACTAGTTTCTTGTATTTATAAACTTAAAGCAGTTATAATGGTTTTAGTACCCTTGTCTATAAATTCTATCACTGTGTAATTTCTTGGCTAGTTTCTATTGATAGCTTTTTCCCTTCATGGGATTTATTTTCCTGCTTCTTTGCATGTCTTGTAATTTTTTATAGGTTGCTAGACATTGTGAATTTTACCTTGTTGGGGACTAGATATATTTATATTCCTATAAATATTTTGAGCTTTCCTCTGTGACACAATTAAGTTGCTTAGAAACAGCTTGATTCTTTCAGGATTTTTTTAAGCTTTGTTAAGTGGGAATAGCATTTAATCTAGGGCTGATTTTTCCCACTACTGAAACATAACTCTTTTGAATATTCTAGTCAATGTCCCATAAATTGCAAAGATTTCTACTCTGGATGTAAAAAATAGGAAATATTCCTTACCCTCTGTGACCCTCAGAGATATTTTTCCTATAAATCCTTTTAGGTGATTCTTTCTCTACCCTTGAGTAGCTTTCTTATATGCATATCCTAAAGATTTGAGTGTGGAACCCTCTAGAGATCACTGGGGCTCTTTCTCTACAAAATTCTCTCCACTCTGCTACTTTACACCGTAGACTGTAGCCACACTGCCTTTCTACACCTCCAGCTTTGTCTTCCAAACTCAGGGAAACTACCAAGATCCACTGAGTTTCCTCTCCCTGTAGCATAGTCTGGAAACTTTCCCAGTGAAGGTGAGGTGATGGTAAGATTCACCTTTCTCATTTTCCATATTACAGGCATCACTGTCCTTTGTTGCCTTTATGTCCAATGACTTGGAAGCCATTTTTTCATAAACCTTGTCCAGTTTTATAGCTGTTTGGAGATAGAAAGATAAACACTGTTCCTGTTACTCCACCCTAGTTGGAAGAGGAAGACCTGAAAATTCCATTATCATAGCACTTCCTTTATTTGTTTATATAACTGACCCTCACCAGACCATACCTTCTTTGAGGCTAAAGAACACACTTTACCGACAACTAAAAATATAAAATATGTTCAATTAGTATTGATTAAACTGAGTTATTATGGTAGAGTATGTCTCAGTCATTACCATTCTATTAGTGGCATGGGAGAGACAACTTCCTTTTGTGTGATATGTGTATGGGGTATGGGAGTTAGGATTTCTGGGCTCTGATTCCACTTCTACTACTAAAGGGCCGCTATAATTTTAGACAAAATACATAGTCTTGATAGTTCTCAATTGTGAAGTGAAGATAACTGCCCTGACTGGTTTCCTAGAATTGCTGAGATAGACTCTGTAAGGGCTAAAACTCGGCCCAATAAAAAAATTATCAAAGACAATAGCAAGAATTGCCCCAGGGTGCCTAAGAAATGACCACACACTGGAAATACATTTTTGAAGTGATTATGATTGAATAGTAATCAGCATTATCTTCCAGAATTGTACAACGCTGGAACTGGTAAGGACTCTTTCACGTTTTACAGATCGGAAAACTGAATCCAAAGGTGTTAAGTGACCCGTGCAAGGCTATAGTGGCAGAAATGAAATGGATCTCTTCCCATCACAGCAACATGCCTTTCAGTAAAACTGACACTTTCTTATTTTCATTGATGATTTTTTTCACTCACTCTTTAGCATCTCCAATGATTTCACAATCTCAGTGTGGTGCATTTCCATGAATAAAGTGATTGAATGTCATAAATTTTTTTTAAAAAATTATGAAATCCAAAGGTCACTTACATAACTGTCCTGGTAGGCAGGAGGAGGATGATTTACAGATGCAGAGAATATTCAGCAGAAATGATACCTCTGATAGCTAGTAAGGTTAACTCTATGCCACATTTCATAGTTTTAAACTAGAACACTTAGGGAAAGAAAACCCCAAACCATCACATCTCACTGTTTAAGTAGTCATCATCAAAAGTAAAACAAATACCACTATGTTTTAGGGCAGACCCATGACCAATGAAGACAAAGTGCTTAATAAATGCAAGTAATCTGGAGCAGGAACCAAAGGGAGAAGAGTCCACAGGGCTTGGATTCTGGGTGAAATCTACGGAGCTCCCTGTATTAGACGGGTAAAGGCAAAGACCACAAAAAGGGAATAACAGAAAACACAGTCCTCCAAAACACAACATAGCCCAAGTTCAAAGGGCCTTCCTGGAGCTGAGGTCAAATGGAAGATAAAACTAGCATGAAGCCTAGAATATCAGGCACTCGCATTCTGCTTGAGTTGTACCAGAGAAGCAAGGTGGGAAGGGATTCCCCCATTATAATTTTCTGGAGGATCTTAACAATACTAAGGCATTCTTTAGAAGGAATGCTCTGGATTTGTGTTGATGGTGAAAGCATCTTGGCTTATAAGCAAACCCTCTGTTAGAGAAGCCCAGCCCAGCTCATCACAGCCATTTGCATTGTGATCTGTGAAAGTGCCCTTCCTGTTAGCTGTTCAGTATGCAACCTGGTAACCATATGTGGCAGCCCTGTTCTGATATTTTGAGACACGATATGTAGAAGCTATTGGGTATTCTACACAATTTACTAAGGATCCAGTAAGACTCACCTCTCTAGCTGAAATATGTAAACAAAAACTTTCTTCTTTTGTGGGAGGCCAGGATTTGGGTTTCTGGTATCTGATTTGTAACACTGAAAAGGGTAAGAGACCAGCTAAGCAGAAAAATATCTTTATTCAGAGACTTGTGAAAATTACACATTTAAAGACTGAGAAAATGAGACCTCACATGGATACAGATGAGTATATTAGTATTTTTTATCAGTTAGGTTAGATTATGCTACAATAACTTAAAAAAAACCCAAACTTCAATGGCACAAAGCTACAAAGATTATTTCCTGTTCACACCAAGCTCATGGAGCAACTACTGTCTGGAGTTTTGCCAGCAAATACGATAGAAGGAAAAGAGGATACTGGCTCCATCTAGAAATGACACAAACTAGCATTGGTTAACATTTATTGACCAGTGCAAGTCACATGGCCATATCTGCCAGCAACCGGAAGTGGAGTTCTTCCTACTGGGAAATAAACTGGCAGTTGGTGAACAATGACTCAGTTAGCCCAGCCTGGAAAGAAAAGATTTCAGAGAAATCAATCTAGAAAGCGCCGAGTATTGGGGTACAAGTTTTTTTTAATTCATCCACCATTCATCCATCCACTTACTTACTTAGCTAGACTGTCACTCTCTGTCAGGCGTTTGGTGGTGTCACTTGGGAGCCTGCACTATTCCCCATGATGCCTGCCCAAGTGGCCGTTTCCCCATCTCATCAGAAGGATGCAATGAGGAAGCAGGGCAGCATAGGAATTAGAGGGAAACCAGAATGAGGGAACAGTACTGCCTCCCTCGGGACAAGCAAATGAGACCAGCCACAGAGTTTTGAAGAAGCAAATAGGCTACAGATCAGCAAGAAACTGTGAATCTCACTGAACAAGGCGTGAGAAATGTGGGAGGGAATGGCAGAGGTCGGAGAGAGGCAGGAGCTACCCAAAGTACTTCACTGAAGGACATCTGAGAAGCAGGGAGGACACCAGAGAAAACAGTAAGTTGTAATCAAGGTCTGTCCCCAGACACCAGTTGTCAACTGCCTGCAGGCAGGAATCTTTGGACACAGACCCTGGGCCTGGAAGACAGCCTTGCACACTCACCAACAGACCAGTGTGCTTCTGGAAAGGCCGCAGACCACTCCACGGCCCAGCTACCCTCCTGGGACAGCCACCATCTTCCTCTCCCTTTCCCATCTTGAATGGCAATTAGGAGAAGGTTAACTGAGTGTCTTTCTCCCAGGAATCCTCTTCCACTTTTCAAAATCACAGCGTTAGCAAAAGAAAATCCCAGCTTAGGCTAACAGGTAGGAACGTGGTGCAGCCCTGAGAGCTGCTGTTGGAAGTGGGGAGATTGGGTGAATCTTCCCAGCGGGAGGTTAATACTCATCATTCTGAGTTGCAGCTGAGGCCCATTTGAGTGACAGGCAGCCGGGAGCTGAAAGAGCCGCTCGGATCCCAGAACTGCTGGCATGTGGGCTTGAAAGAGATTTATTTCAGGATAATTAGCTGGGAGTATTAAAGGTGGCCAGGAAGATCCGCAATTACTGTTTAGCAAACAGAAAGGAGACACACACAGATGCAAAAAAAAAAAACAAAAATGAAATTAAAAGACCCAAATTTTTCTCCACTTGAAAGTTGTTGAATAATTGAAAAAAAAAGCTCAAAGCAACTTTATTTTATTGACACACATGCAAAAGTGCCAGAGGAGAAAAGAAGGGAAGAAAAAGAGGAAAAAAAAACAGTTTTGAGTGACAAATCTGATGGCAAAAATACTCTCTCCAAGTCTGCGTTTTTGGTGTGCAATCTGATGGCAAATTGTTCTTACATCAAAAGGGAACTTTCCCACCTCTTTTCTTGTTGCTTCCTTTTACCCACATGAAAAAGAATGGTGCCAACACTAGTATTCATCTTTAAAAAGAAAAATCAAATCAAATCCTAAAGTGCAAGTATCTGAAACAAGAAGTTTCGCATTTGCCAAATATTTAGAAAGAAGGAACGAAGGGAAGTGGGAGTCTGCACCTTCATCAGAGGCCAGAGGAGCTGCAGTCCCCATTGCAATCAGAGGAGTTGGCTATTTCATCCCCCCCTTTTCTACTTTGCCACCCTGGCTAGAAACGAGGTTGTCCAAAAAGGAAAATAATCCATTTTTACCACATTTTATCATTAGGGGACTGAGTGTAGAATTTTCTAAATAGTCCCAGCAAGGAGAGACTTGTTCCTGATTTGGCACAAACTAAAAGTACCTTTCTGGTCACATCTGGTTACCAACCTCTGTCAAAGAAGTAGCAGGGCCTCATCCCATCACGTGGCTACACTGCTGGAGCACTCCGAGGACAGGCCCAAATGGTTCCCGCCCACTCACAGAATTCACTCCCTAGAGATGCATTCACCTCTTAACTTTTGTAAGTCCAGTTTTAGGTTATTTCCCTATTAAAAGGCTCCTTGGAAAGTGGAGCTTTAAGTTTTTGTGAGCTAAGGTCTTGCCCCAGAATCTTTCAAAAGCCTTCAGAAACAAATGCCAGGTCCTGGTGGAGAGATCTGAGGGAGATGCACCCAGAGAGAGGAGTGGGCCAAGCCAGGGGAAAGAGGGCCAGGTTGCTCCAGGTTGCCACCTTCTCTAGTCTGGTCAAGGGCAAATGCCACACAACTCAGTGAGGTCAGCAGCTTTACAAAGAAAGATCAAGTCTCTGGCCTTGCCTGTTTACATCTTGCTGAAAAGATCTGCAACATTTTTAAATACATGAAACAAGAGTTTACATTATTTATGAAAACCTCTATATGTAGTAAAAGTACGAAGCAAACATGGAAATCACACACACAGACCTCTCAGCGGATGGACCTTCAGCTTTGTCAAGTCTCTATTCTTTAAGAAAGATAATAACACTACAGGGAAATAAGGAAAGGTACACAGCTTGAGAACCGCTGTAGAGGGAAGCCTGCCCTGCTACACAGTCTGTCTTCCAGGAAAGCATCAAGGAAGGTGTGGGATTAATCAGGAAACGTCCTCCCACACACAGATCCTTGATCTATTTTGACTCCACCAATTACATCTCAGTCCTGATTTCTGCCTCACGATGTCCTGTCGCTATAGAGAGAAGTCTCTAGCTCTTTCGATCTTACTCTTCTCATAAAGTCACAGCCTCAGGGAGGGAGAACAGTGTTTCCCATCTGTTCTGGATTCCCCGCCACACCCATTGCAGCTGGGCTCTTAGGCATGTGGAAGGGACGTAGGATTCTGGGATGAGATGTTCAGTTTTTCAGACAAGTAGAAATAATCACCTGATAGTCAAGGATTTCATGAGAGTATTATTTACAGTAGGAAAAATGGAAACTATGTAAATATTTATTGATAGGAAATGGTTTATCTGAATTATGGCACATCAGTAATATGGAATATTTTACAGAAAATTTGAAAGAATAAGACAATGTTATGGAATAATAACCTAGGTATGATAAATCAAAAAATAAGTCACACTTTAAATATTTTCACACTCAAAAAAAGTAACACTTTGAATGCTCTCAACTATATATGGAGTACATACACATTTTTACATAAATCATAACTGAAGGGGTACATGCAATATCAGTCATTATTTTGGCCTATATCTCCCCACCCCAACCCCTCCTGTCATTCCAAGGTTCCAGGGTCATACAAAACAAAACATTCCATATGGCTCCCTCCAACCTTTGGTCTACCCTGGATATTACATTATCCAAAAGAGCCCAGTGACTGAAGTGCCTCTCTGGGCAAAAGAAACAATTTACCCCTTCTTTAAGGCCTTGTCCCTGATGGTGGACAAGGTCCAAGCCCACAAAACCTGGGCTTGATCTCAGAGCATCTCCCTTTCTCCCCATTTCAAGACTTCTGCCTCTTTCCCCAATCCTACTATTATCCCCCAAGTAATAATCCCATCAAGTTGCTACATCTTTCAGAAAAAGAGGCTGAGGGCAGACCATTTCTGCTTTGGCTGTACAGTACAAAGCTTCCTGGAAGGGAAGAAGGTAACAGAATAACAGTGGAGCACAATCCACTATCTCAATAAACTGTTCTGCTATGGAAGGATAGTAGGTTAGATGATAGATAGGTAAAATAAGATAGGTGAGAAGGAAGGAAGGGAGGGAGGGAGGAAGAAAGAAAATACAGTATATTAGTCAAGGTTCTGCAGAGAAACAGAACCAATGGCGTGTGTGTGTTTATTTTTACAATTGTCCATATATATATATATATATATACACACACACATAGAGACAAAGAGGTTTATTTTAAAGAACTGGCTTACACAGTTGTGAAGGCTTTGTAAACCCAAAATCTGCAGAAGTCCAGCAATCTGAAGCCCCAGGGAAGTGCTACATCCAAAGGTGTTCAGCGGACAGAAATCCCTCTTCTGGGAAGGTCAGTTTTAATTCTACTTAGGGCTTCAGCTGATCGGATGAGGCCCACTCACATGATGGAGGGTAATGTGCTGTGTTCAAAATCTACAGATTTACATTTTAATCTCATCCAAAAAACACCTTTAAAGAAAACATCCGGAATAATGTTTCCCCAAACGTTTGTGCACTGTGGACCCATCAAGTTGACACATAAAGTGAACCATCACAGACAGAGACACAGATGACAGATGTACGGACAGACAGACACGTAGCCATAGAAATACATGAGAGGTAAAGATGACAGAGACAAAGATATCTCTAGAGCATCTAAAAGGAGATGCTCCCTCAGTGGATCCTTTGGAGGAAAAGTGGAAATACATTCCTTAATTGTTTACATTTTTTACAATGAGAATGTACTAATTAATATATTATTTGTGTGGCATATATATATATAGGAATGAAGATTCTGGAGGGAAGGAATGGGAAAGACTGCTGGCAAAAGAGCTCTGCTGTCCTCTGCTCCTTTGTCAAAGGAGGTTACTGAACAGTCTCCTATTAGATACCAGCACATAGGCACTGGGTGTGGAGAAGTGAACAAAAGGGAAACCCTGAACTTCAGGAACGTGCATTCATATCATTCAGTCCTAAAACAGCTCCATGAGGTAGGTATTAATGCCACATTTTTGTAGATGAGAACATTTGCGTCTGATGATGTTAAGAAAATGTCACCAGGTCACTAGCACGAAGCCTTAATCTGTCCATCCCCTAATCTTATCCTCCTCTTTAGACAACCAGACTCCCTCTGCAAAGGGCATCTGTGTCTCTTAGAAATTAACACAACAAGCATGTTGCAGCTTTTTCAAAGAGATTTCAATTTCCCTCCAGCAGCCCAGATAAACTTTCCATTGCCTGTGGACCCTGGCCGTGGCTGGCAGCTGGCTCCCTCACAGGCGTGCCAAACACAAAGTTCGCAGGACAAACGCAGCCAGAAAGCATCAGAGCTTTCTATCCAGCTTCCAGACTTATTATTTCTTATTATTTCTCAAGAGCGTCCACTGCTCTTTTAAAAACAAGGGCCCTATTTTGTGAGCTACTCAATAGTCTATTTTAAACTCATGGCTGTGTTTGTTTACATTCAATCCTAGGCCTTGCTCTTTGCAATAAACCGCCAATGGCATCGTGCAGAAAGCCAGCAGAGACTGCCGTATCACTGTTTACAGCTTTCTCACTTCAGGAAAGGGGGGTGGAAATGGAATATTTACAATTGTCCCAGTTCTGAGAGGTAAATGGTGCCAAGCAGTCTAAGAATTCCTGGGGCAGAAGTGAGTGGTATCTGGGGGTTAAAATGGAGCAGGGCGAATTCTCATACACCAAGGAAAAGATCAAACATGTTCATATTTATCAACAAATGCTTTTTGAGCACCCACTGTGTGCCAGGCACTGTTCTAGGGATTTGAATACATCAGTGAACAAAACAAAGACCCTGCCCTTAGGGAGCTTACATTCTAGTGAGAGGAAGCAGACAATAAATAATAATTGATAATGTGCTATATTTAATATGTTTATTAATAATATGTTAACAATAATAATAATATGTTAGAGAAACTTCTAGTGTCTCACATATTAACTCAAGACTTTTCCTAAAGAGAACCCCAGGACTTAACTTGACACTGTCCAGTCATTTCATATGATTTTATCACCTCTTCATTCCTCCTCATGAACTTGGCCCAAATCTCTGGTCACTGAGGCTGATCTCCATCTAGCATAACAGGGAAGGAGGCCAGAGTGACTCTCCCTGACCTCCAGGCCCTCCTTTTCCTAAGACAAGAAAACTGAATCTCCCCACAGGCATGAGCGAGACCCTCACTTTCCTGCCCTCCAACCCCTCAGGTCAAGAAGAACACAGTTTGACAAACACAGCTCGCCACTGAAAGGGCTCTGGCTTGCATCTCACAAATGTTTGCCTTTTATTGCCTTTTATTATTTTTAATGGACACATAATTGTACATATTTGCAGGATACAGTATGTATATTTTTATATAATGTGTAATGATCAAAGGAGTATAATTAGCATATCTATTACCTCAATCACTTATTATTTGATTATTTGATTTGTTTATATTGAGAACATTCAAAATCTCCTCTTCTGGCTATTTGAAAACATACAATAAATCGTCGTTAATTATAGACACTCTACTGTGACATACAACACTAGATTTATTCCTCCTATCTACCTGTAAAAATGTTGTGCCTGTTAATCAACTTCTGGCTGTCTCCGCACCTCCACTCCACCCTTCCCAGCCTCTACTAACCATGATTCTACTCTCTACTTCATGAGAGATCAATTTTTTTAGCTTCTGCACATAAGTGAGAACATGCAATATTTGTCTTTCAGTACCTGGCTTATTTCACTTAACTTAACGCCCTCCAAGTTCACCCTGTTGGCATGAATGACAGGATATTGTTCTTTTTATGGCTGCATAGCATTCCATTGAGTTTCTACACCATTCATCTGTTGATGCACACTTAGGTGGATTTCATATCTTAGCCATTATGAATAGTGCTGCAATGAACATGAAATTGCAAATATCTCTCTTCCTTGGGATATATACCCAGTAGTAGAATTACTAGATCATATGGAGGTTCCAGTTTTAGTTTGTTGAAGAACCTCCACACTGTTTTCCACAGAGATTATACTAATTTATATTCCCACCAACAACATATAAGATTTCCCCTTTCTCTACATTTTTACCAGAACCTGTTATTTTTTGTCTTCTTGATAATAGCCATTCCATCTAGGATGAGATGACATCTCATTAAATCTATCATTTCCCTGGTGACTACTGTTGAGCACTTTTTATACACCTGTGGAACATCTGCATGTCATTTCTTGACAGATGTCTATTCAGCTCATTTGCCCATTTTCTAATCAGAGTATTGGGGTTTTGCCATTTATTTGTTTGACTTCCTTGTGTATTCTGGATATTAATTACTTGGAAGAATAGCTTGCAAATATTTTCTCCCTTTCTCCTTGCTTTCCCTTCACTCTGTTCATTATCTCCTTTGCTGTACAGAGCTTTGCTAGTTTAATATAATCTCATTTGTCCATTTTTGCTTTTGTTGCCTGTACTTTTGAGATCTTCTTTATAAAATTATGCCCAGAGCAGTGTCCTGAAGTGTATCCCCTCTATTTTCTTATATCAGTTTTATAGTTGTGGGTCTGACATTTATTTAACTCTTCATTTCATTTTAATTGATTTTTTGTAATATGGTGACAGATAGAGGTCTGGTCTCATTCTTCTGCATGTGAGTATCTAGTTTTCCCAGCACCATTTATTGAAGAGTTGATAAATGTCTTGGTATCTTTGTTGAAAATCAGTTGGTTGCAAATATGTAAACTTATTTCTGTTCTATTGGTCTGTGTATTTTCATTTATACCAATACCATGCTGTTCTGGTTTCTATAACCTTGTAGTATACTTTGAAGGCAGGTAGCATGATGCCTCTAGTTTTGTTCTTTTTGCTCAGGATTATTTGGCTATTTAAAATCTTTTATGTTTTCATATGAATTTTAGGATTGCTTTTCTGTGAAGAATGTTATTGGTATTTTGATAGAGATTACATTGAATCTGTAAGTTGTTTTTGGTAGTATGATCATTTTCCCAATATTAATTCATGAACATGAGTTGTCTTTCCATTTTTTTGTGTGTGTATCCTTCGATTTCTTTCATCAATGTTTTGTGGTTTTCCTTTTAGAGATTCAATTTGTAGAGATAAACCAAATTCCTTGGTTAAATTTATCCATGGGTATTTTTTGTAGCCACTATAAATATAATTATTTTATTGATTTCTTTTTCTGCTAGTTCACTGTCAGTGTATAGAAAAGCTACTGATTATTGTATGTTGATTTTGTATCCTTAAATTTTATAGAATCCATTTATCAGTTCTAAGTTTTTTGGTGGAGCTTTTAAGATTCTATATTTATACAAGATTATGTCATCTGCAGAAAGTGAGAAAGTATTTGCTTTTTAAATGAATCCCCCCACTCCCTCTCCAGAGCAATGCTTAATCCCAAAGCCTATCTCTAGTGGAGGAATTTCAGACTACATGAAACCTGAATAAGCAAGCTATTTTGAAACCAAGAGGCTTTCTGGGTACTTTCCTGGGATCATATAAATCTCTGTCCCTGCCTCCTAGGTTTGCCCCTCAGTCTCCCTTTGCATCCTTCACTTGCCAAATTTCAGAAGCAATTCATTTTCTCCTAGAAACCAGCAGTCACTATATAAAATGGGAGACAGATATCACATCAGAAAACCCAGACATTTGAACAAGACTTTCTTTAAGAAAGTCTTTGATTGTCTTTGGGGAAAAGGGATCCACCATAGATTTTATATCAAGGTTTATCCAAAGGCACCCACACTGCAGTAATGTTCTTCACAAGACCTGTGATTGATTTGCCAGTTCATTAATGAATGAACCTGGAATTGCACATTGCTTTGGCTCTACAGAAAGCATATGATTATAGCATGCGTGGTGGAAAATGCTATAATTAAAGATGTAAAACAGAATTCATTACACACCCGTTTTCAGTGCTTAGAACTTTCTGAAATAGTCTCCTTTACAGAAGCAACATTTGTAGAAGATGAGCCTCGGGGGTTTTCCTCTACTCAGGGCATAAAAAGATTTAAAACCCGTAGGACTGGGGCAGAAGAAAAAAGCTTCTAAATCTTTATAATGAAAAAGAAAAATGAGGCCTTCCTTGTCCAGCAAAAAGGTGAAAGAAGAATGAACACATCTCTCAGAATTGGGGGCCCAAATAGCTGGATCTTGTGAGTTAGGACAGAATGCTGGGTGGGTGGCACTTGAAAATTATATCATTGTTCTGAAAGATTGCATCTCAACAGTAGATCATTGTAATATAGAGTGTGTCCTCGAATACTAGGTTCACAGCGGTTTCTTCTGAGCCATTAAAAAATAAATAAAATGACTGCGATCATAACAAAGACAAAAAACACCATCATAAATGTATAGCATAACTTCCCTGTCGACATCACCAAGCAAATTGCCGGGACGCACCTGACATCTCCGAGTTAGAGCAGGTAGAGGAAATGGTCCTGATTTTCCAAGTGGGGAAAGGAAGGTAATGAGGCACAGAGAGGTTAGGTGGGCTGCCCAGGGAGAAGACGCAGGTCGGCAGCCAAATCAGGACAAAACGAGCACTCCTGATTCCCTATTCAGTGCTCATTCTCCACAGACTGCACCCTCTCAGAAATGTCAAACACATTATGCGAGAATACTGGCAGTCCGTGTGGAGGCAGAAAAGACTTGATTTCCAGTTAATAAAATTATCAGTACATACATAGCACAAAAATGCCCTCCCTGGCCGCATGCACACCACAGGGTAAACCCTAGGAGCTCGGGCACCCCCAAGCAGCACACCCCTTTAAACACCAGTTAATAGTGAAGCTGTGAGATGCCGCTCCACCTGCAAACCTCCCTCTACCCTTCAGGACACTTGATGAATTGTGAGCTTGGAGGAACATCCACGTGTGCAGAGTGGAAGGAAGAATGGCAGGGACGCTGGAAGCACCTACCAGACTAGTTACATTTTTGCCCTTCCCTTGATCCTAAAATACAAAAGTCAGGGGGCAAGGTAAGGTAGAGTTTCTCATCTTAGCTGCAAATGCACGCTAACGGACAATAAGACTGCAAATTCCAACAAAGCTAGGCTAGGAACACCTCATTCTGAATATCCAGGCCTCGTGGCCCTCCTCCAGAAGGCATTCTAAAGGACACTTGGATTAGGGCCATATGTGGGCAAACTACAAATATGCATGCACACACATGGTACAGATTATAATTTTCTATAACTTTTTTATGAAGACATTTTTTTACACCAAAAAGTAGAAGAATTGATTTCATGAAATCATAGACTTCCTCGACCCAGGAGAAAAACCTCAGAAAGCCATTGGTCAGGCTGGCTTGAGCCAGCCGGGAGAAGCACCTTTTCAAACCTCCAAAGAGAGACATGCTAGCACCCTACTCAGTCACCTGTAGGAAAGCTTAACAGCTTCTTCACTAGGAAGTTCTTCCTTGTAAGTAAAACTTACATTCATTACTCATAAGCTAAAGGTTAAACAAGCTCCCTCTATTCTATCATTATCAGAAGCACATTTGCTTTCTTTTGGCAAATTCTAATTTTTCTTTTCAGTACTGGGAGTAACCAAGAACCACTTGGTAATAGGTAGACAGCATGAAGACTTACATGCAAAATAAGTAAAAATCATGATTAAGGAGCTTTTGCTACAATCATCACTTGTGTTTCTAACTTACAGCGTAAGTAACCTGGCCCATACTTGAATTGATGGAGAAAAATTTGGTTATTTCTGCTTGAAATGACGAGTTATAACTATTCCTAGAACACTAATAGTAGTCACAGAGTTTGGGGCCTTCTATCCCTGCACAAATTAATATTTCTGGTATACACCTGGGTAAAACTGGAGATCCTGAAATTGAAGATTCAATTATCACTTCACTAAAGCCTCTAAAATATCCAATGTGACCCCAGTAACTTTGTGTTGCTCATCATAGGAATTTCAAGACCTTGGCTTTCAATCCTAGCATAAGTATTACTTTGCTGTGCAACCCAGGAAAAATCACTGAATGTATCTGAACTTAGCTCTTTTCCACTTGTGAAGTGAGGGCAGCAGAACAGATGATCTCGGAGGGGACTAAGATGTCTAAGAATCTGTCTAATAATGTGACAAGGATGAATTGAGATAAAGCTTTGGAGTGCTTAGCTCAATAACTGGCACACAGTAAGCACTCAATAAATATTTACTATCATTATCAGTTAGTGATAGTACAGTCTGGTCTCACCAGCTTGAAATCGAACTTTCAATCCTATTCCATTGTCCTGTTAGGATGTCATCCCTGAGCTCCAGGATCAAGCAATAGGCAAACTAGTTACAGAAAACGGTATCTATATCCATAAGTGAGTTCATGAAACTTTAAAATCACAAGAGTGGCTTATAATAAAGCACAACAAGACCCACTGAAGTCACTAATTCAATCTGTTGCACTGTGGCCAGGCAGCAATACTCCAAATCAGACCCATCCTCCATCTTTATTAACTTGATTGCTACTCTGTGTCCTGCCTAAATTCTCCTTTATATGGTTTATGCCATTACCCTCTGAGCTCTTTCCAGTTTTCTTAAGGACTGCATGTTCCAGCCTCCCTTACTGCTGGGTTGGAACCATGTCACTGAGTTCTGGCCATCAGAGTTTCAATGATGGTGACACATCCACTTTCAGATCTAATCCTCAAGAGCATTCATGAGATGATCCATCCTTGTTTCCCTTTGGTTGCAACTGGGAAGGCCACATGGAAATGACAAAGTGATAAATGGAAGCTACCTGAATCTCAACAGAAGAGAGCTGCCTTCAAAAGCTGCCCAGCCCACAGTGGACTTTATGGAGCAAGAAGAAACATTCACAGTGGTATGCTACAGCCATGTCAGAGCTTGTGTGTGCAGCACACCTTATCATATCCTAATCAATAAAGGTGCTGGGCCTTCAATATACTGGGAAGGGAATGGATAATTATAAAATACCTCCACATTACAACTTATTTCTTAGTCGTGACATCAGTTTATATCTGATTTCTCCCAAGTGATGCCTAAAGTACCATGGAAGAAAAGCCCAGAGAGAAAGGTTAGCTAATGCCAGGCCACCAATGGCAAATGGGAGGTCTGATGGGGAAAAAGGAAACAGAATCCATTCTTATAAGGCAGATGAGGTAAAACAGAAAAACCTGAAATCTAACAAGACCTATCTATCCCACCTATTCCCAGCGACTCCCGAAGGGTGTCTATGATCAGTTCTAAACTAAAATATGGACACTACATAGCTTGAAGATCAGTTTTAAATATTCCTGGGAGCTTTGCCCCTTTAAATTTCAATCCATGGGTCCTAAGAAGCTTAGGCCTTGATTCTTCAGAGAGCAGGAACATGCTGCTGCCTGACTGGGAAACTGGAAAGAGCATTCTTGATGTGCTTCTTGGACATAAGGCAGGGTGCCACAGCCACTGGAGGTGTGCAGATAACCAAAGCTCTGAAGGAGACCAACAACTTCAGGTTTCATTTGGCATGGACCAGAAAGCATGGTACAGTCAAGTTCACCTCCAATCCCTAATGAAGGAACAGAATTCATGGAAAGCTCAAGGAGGACATTCAAGTGTTGGTTGGCAGATTCCCAGGGAGTAGTGTCACACTTAGTAGGTGCTGTGGTGCACTGTCTCCAGGCTTTTGGCCAGCAGAGGAGTTCCTACATCTAGGAAACCAGGCTGAATGCACATCGGACCAGACAAGGCCACACAAGAGTCTAAGAACATTTCTCACCCACTTTAACTGTCCTATTCCAGCACAGCATTGCCAGGATGGATGCCAAGGTCAAACCGCTGAGCCTCCCTTAAGGTCTTGTGAAGGAGGCCACTGCACATAAGGCAAGATTGACTTTGTAACTCCCACACCACACCCTGAACCCCATACCGAGCACACGTGACTCACCCTGAGTCCCTGGCCCTTTCCCAGCTGACAGAGGGAAACTTCAGGCAGGATTTTTCATGTTAAATAGTTCCAGCTTGAACATTCCATCAGAAACGTGTAGGCCCCATCTGGGCTCACATGTCCTGGCATGGCCTCACCCACACCCCTCCCCACCCACTCCTAAGATATGACAGTCTGATGTTCCTGCCCTTCATCCCTGTCTCTTTGGGAAGGGAAGACATTACTCGCTAACCTAACAAATGTATTTAAAAATTGCAGCTGACTGCCATAGTAAATTCATGTCATGTTTTTTATGATAGATAATATTTCAGAGACACGGTCCTGAATGAAACAAAAAAAAAAAATCTTTTTAGAAAGACAATTTCTGTTCGGAAACTCGGCTGCCCGGCTTTAAGCTGTTACTTCTAGAGAGAAAACACATTCCAAATTCCAGCAGACAAGTGACAAAGGCAGCTAGAGACTGGTGCGGAGAAGAACTTTGTGTGTAACTTACACCTAATGTGGGAAACTCCGGTCATGGTACCACACCTTTAAATCTCATTAAGCCTCCTCTAGGTATCAAAGGTGGCCCAGTCATGCCATTTCCTGAGCCCTGTCAAGTATGGTTACAGGAAATTGACAAAAGAGCTTCCATTAGCCTAGCCAAAATTCACATGGCCCTATTATTAAGATGCTGCCAGGTTTGATCACCCTCTTAATCTATCAAGACTCCAAAAGGATAATCTTTTAAAAGCCTCCCCCTTTCCCACCCTTCCAACTCTCAGGTCTTTTTCTTTGTGGCTTAAATCAAGGTAAGTTGATTTTGCACAAAGTTTGGAGGAGAGACATACTGGTAGTTGGTAGCTGACAGAAAACAAACATAAGACTTTTCTACCTGGAAACTGTTCCCTTTGATTCAAGACTGAATGTCACCACTTAGTAAACAAAGAAGATGATTAAAAAATGCTGCCGTCCTTTTTTTTTTTTTTTAAACCAAGACTCTTCTCACAGTACCTGGCACTCTCAAAAAAAAACCCATTAGGCACACCAGAAGAATACTCAAAGGGATTACGTGCTCTTTGCTGGTTTTGTTTTATAAGCCAGGGGCCATTGAAAGAAAATAGAGCCTCCCATCCAGGTGTCCCTGCTTGGCAAAATAATGGACGCAGATTGATGTGATCTGAAGGTAAAGGACATTAACATCCTCAGACCCCTGGCAGGCACACTGCCAGGCCAGTTCCGGAAAGGCCTTGAAGAGCAGAGCAAGACTCACTCACACCCCTGGACGTCTCTCGATAAGGGCTTTTATTCCGGAACCAGCCTATAGGCAGGTGCTCCTCCCCCTCGCAGCAGAAGGGGCATGCAAGATGGACTGCCTGCATTATTGATTTCAGACGCCAGCTGACAATACACTGCGCCTCCTTTTATTTATTTCCACAAGGTACATCTTTCTCCAAACTGAATTGTCTTTGATTTAAAAGCCAGGGTGTCTTCCCCCACCCCACCCCCACAAGAAACTGAATCCACGCAGCTGCTCAAAGGCAGCCTGGTGGCTGTTACCTACTGAGGAGAGCTTTTGTGCTGCCCAGGGGAAGACAAGGGCCGCACTGGGAACATAATTTTTGATCATTCCTGTTTAAATATGCTGCATGTCAATCAGAGAAGTTTGAAGAACATTATAATTACAAAATATACTCCTGCCCTATAATCAGTATTGTTTGTTACAGTGGACTGAGTGGTGATAACGGTTTCAATATGTAATCCGCGGAGCTTACAAACACCATTTTATAAGTATGTTTAGGAAATACACCGGTAAGAAGGGGGACGCATAAAAGGGACCACACTGGTCAGTGGCATGTTTGATCCTGGGTCATCTGCTCTGAGACGGCTATCTCCATCCTGGGAACATTTTGCAGCCAGAACTCCCTGGCCTAGAACACTGGGTCAGGACACATTAGGCTCACTAAATGACTCACTACTGCCTCAGTTTTACTTTCTCCAGGCCTGGGACCTTGCAGGACTCCATCCGAGCCACACAGGCTCTTACAAGTCACCTCAAGTCAAGTGTGATACATGCATGTGTGTGTGTTTTGAAGGGGCTCAGGAAAGAGACAGAGTGAAAGCCACCAAGACACCCAGATGGTGCCTCTATGAGGCAGACTGGATATGAACTTTAAAAGAGATCCCTGATATGACCTCAGCCTTCCCTTCACTTTGAAATCTGTTAGCAAAACTTCTCACTCAGCATTTCCTCCCCCGACCCCCACCCTGTGGCCTCCTTCACATCCACCACCCACAGGGCCCCTGACTTTGACAGAGGGACATTCGTCAGCTCTCTAAGGCCCAGAGGATGGTCTGTCTGGACAGAGTAGGCTGCCTTCCTTGGAGTGCCTAGTGAGCCCTGAGTGTGAGGCAAGCTCCAGGTGAGAGGTGAAGTTTGCCTTCCCTGGCTTCCTGCTACCTACAGGGCCAAGCCACATCATGCAGGCTGCCATCCTCTGCTGCCCACCCTGGCCCCAGTTTTGTAATTCATCCTCCCTAAAAACACCCCTCTTATTCACAATCCCCCACATCCTGCTGCCACCTACCTTTGCTTGTACCCTTCCGCCTGCTCTGAGAGCACACCTCAGCCCTCCTGCTCTATCCATCTAGACCCCACCAGGGCCTACTCACAGCACCCCAGACCTCCCAGAACTCCACACCAAGGCTGACGCCCAGGGTCTCTCATTCAACCCTGAGAATACACCCTCATCAGTGGAGCTACAGAATTTCAGAGTGGGAAGGGGCCCTACCCTTCATCTAATGCAGTACCCACCCCCATCATTCTTCAGTGGAGAAAGCCAAAGGGTAGGATCATGACCAGTGATCCTGCCCCTGGCCCTGCAGCTTCATATGCTTCTAGAAGGAAAGTGTCCAGTCTGCTGTCTCTCTCTGTTCTTTCTGAAGCTTCCCTGGTGCCTTTCCCTGCAGAGAAGACAGAGCTGGACAATAAAATTCCTCCTGCCATATTGATTTAGGTTGGCTGGCAACTCCGGCTACAAATTCTCTTTTTACCCCCAATGTATAGCTTTCTCCCAAGTAAATTACCTATTATTTAAAAGCCAGATTGTCCTCATACCACCTTTGTCTCTGTTTCCCATCTCTCCCCTAAATCAATCTTTGTCAAGGCAAGAGATGTCTTCCCTAATTGCCACAGTTTCTCTCCCCAATTAGAGCATCACTGACTTTCAGTCTAAGATCCCAAGTTCTAGATGGTGTGCCAGGGAGAGATAAAACCAAGTACAAGGAGGTGAGGTGCAGAGGGAAGGCAGCAGGAGCCCTGCCCGTCCCTGAGTCCTGGTGCTTACTTCCCAGACTGCACCACGCCCCACGTACTGGCAGATCCGCAGTGGCCACCCACGGGTATGGCATCTTACTTCTATGCCTCATCCCCTTCCATGTCTAATGGTCACTCCACTGGGTCTTGTCTGCCTCATGCCCAGAGTTTGGAATTGTTTTTCCTTTTGAACAAGGCCACCGTAATGTATTAGGGAAGTCCTATGAGAACACATAAGCAGGTGTCCAGCATGAGTTACAATCAGGGATGATGTTTACCTATGGTGGAAGGGGAAGAAAGTGGACTTGAAACAGGTCTGGAAAGCCAGACTGGATCTGTACAGAGTGTTTCAAGAAGACAGAAGGAGAAAAAGTCCCAGGAATAAGATCCAATGTGGCAGCAATTACCCAGGACCACAAACCACAGGAGTTCCTCAAACACACCTCCACCTATGCACGTCACTAGTGATGCAGGAAAGAGGTTTTCCACTCTCATGTGAGTGAGTGGGGGAAAAGGGAGTGGGTGATAAGAGAAGGATGGAAGGTGGAGACCTCTGTGAAGACAAAGCTTCCAAATGTTACTCCTGGGGCACCCAGCCAAAGGCAGAGACCTATCAGAGAGCTGAGAAGGCCCCTGGGGACATTTTCCCCATCTTGTGTCCCTCTCTGCCAGCACCCGCCACAGAAGGGATAATGAAATATTAATTCTATCTGATCTGGGGCCACCCAAGCAGGATCATGTCACATGATACTTTAATGACCACAACTCAGGCAACACAGCCTGGCTGTGAAGGAGGAACTCCTTTCCCAGCCCAAATCCAAAAGGTGCTCAGATTACAGGAAGGAGCAGGAACTGAGCATGGAACCCCATGGGTGCCCCAGGGACCAGAGAGCCTGTCCGTCCGTGCAGGAAAGAAAGGCGTCCACCACTTTCCACCTTGCTCCTCCTCACTGCTAAAGTGAGCTGTTCTCAGCGTATGGTGTCACTCCAGAACTAATAAAATGTGAAAGTCTAATTGTATTAGCAATTTCCCATCATAGTCTATTAATATGTATCATATTGGTATCCATTTTCACTAATGTGACATGAAAGACAGTAATATGATTACTTTTTTAGTGAAAACAAATGCTAATGTAATTAAATGTTGACCACATAGGCTGGGAGAGAAAGCAACCGCAGGTATTTGGGACTTATTTCCCAAGGAAGAAAGGAAGTGGAGGGAAAAGGGACGTGTTGATCAGAACTGCACAAAAATATTTCAACTACACCATGGAAACCTATGGCCAAAACCTGCCAACAAAAGAACTCTTCTCCAGGACAGTGCCTGGTACACCAGAGGTTCCTAGAGCACGGTGGGAGGCAATATGATATGGAAATAAGACCTCGGTGTTCATAGAGAGAGATCTGGCTTTCATGTTCTGGAATTTTCTAGCTGGAAAACCTTGAGCCACTTAATTTCTTTAAGCCTTAGTTTCATCACTTGGATAATGGAGTGAAAAACAGCATCAAGCTCAGAGGGTTCTTATAAGAATTAAACAAGATCGTGTTTGTGAAGCACATACCACGGTTTCTGGCACATAGGAAATGCTCACTAAATGTTAGAAATTATTGTTGTGGTAAATACAGGAGCAGAATAGTCGGAGGCTTTTTGTCCACTGATGTCAGCTCATGTTCAGCGTACAGCCCTTTCAAATACGCGTTCACTGCCCCGGAATAATTTGCCTTCTTTAGAAGACTCAGAAGGCAGCCAGCATTCAGACTGCAAGGGGAGGAAACATGAGGGATAGAGAGCAGGCGAGCCACTAACCTTCTCAATCCTATTCCCTGCTGAGCTAAGAATGAGGGAGGGTTTTAGGCTTAAATTCAAAACAGACCGACTATCACTTTGGAAGAGTAAGAAAGTGTTGTTGCTGCTGCTGTTTTCTTCATTCTGGTCCTTTGTTCCTTCTTCCTGTGTAGTTCAGAAGTAAAACCTGAAAGTCCTTTTCCCCTCCTGCCCACCAGGGAACAAGGGAGGTTTTTACCTAGAGACCCAACCATTGCCAAGGATACAGAGGGTGTGCAGTAACCACCAAGCACCTCTGACCCACACTCCTAACTAGCTGGACGGCAGTCCAGGTGACACGTGGCAGGAAGGTCTTTCTGAGACTCTTCCCAGCCAGCGCTCCTGGAGGAGAAAACCCAGGCACAAAGCAGAGGACCAGAAGACCTCTCGTGGCTGTCTCCCAGCAAGATCAGAGCCACACAACACAGGTTCTGGCCTCCCAAGAGTGTCAGAGCAATTTCTGCCCAGCATGGCACTAGATCATTCCCACGTTCTCTTCCGACTTGAAGAGCCTTTGGCTCCGTAACACTGGCCTAAGAGAAACAAACCTCCCGCCACCAACTCTGACCTTTAACAAGTAATTTCAGCACTTTTTCACCCCTCAGCATCCCTAAATCAGAGACTTTTCCCCAGGATATTTGGAAAGTGCATCTCTGAAGTGGGAATGGACTTGTCCAAGGTGCTTGGTGTCTTTTAGTGTCAGGATACATTGAAAATTTCATTTTCTATGACAGAGCATTCCATGCCCTGGGAGCCTTACATAACTTAGAATTATATTGGGCTGGTCTTTTTATAAATAAAGTTTCTGTGCTGAGCATTATACTAAGCTTTTTATTTAATACTCACATCAAACCTCTGAGGGAGGCATGTTAACCTCTTTTTGCTGATAAGAAAGCTGAGATTCAGAGAAATGGAATGATTTGACAAGGGCCGACAGCCAGTGATGTTCAGAACTAAGAACTGAATCTAGTTGGGCTCTAAATCCAGTATTCTCCAGAGAACCATGTCTTTGGGGAGAAATGTCTTTTCTTGGGAAATTTACTGGAAGCCTACTGAGGGAAAGGATTGCATTTCACCAAATCCAAAGATTAGGAGCTCTCTGAGCCTGACCTGTTTGTTACTTGACCTTACTAAGCAGGGTGGCCGTGTGATTTATAGTCCAGACCGGACACATCTGAAAATGAACGGGATGCTGGGACAACAAACCAGGACCACCCTAACCAAATGGGGACTTGTGGTCACAGATCCTCTCACAGTTACTTCCAAAATGAGAAGTTTGGAGGAAACTTCAAGGTCACCTTGAGGACAGAACACTTGGATTCTAAGAGGAAACATACCCACCTAGACAGCTCACCAAGAGCACAAAGTGGGGATATGGAAGGCCGAGGGATTACATGGGTTCATGTATTGACCAAATTCCAAAAAACACTGCAAAACACTTAGAAGAAAAGTCACCTCTAATCTCAGTGACTGCCGCCCTGTTTGGAGTTTGCTCCACTACCTATGTGGAGACAGCATAGCTAGATACAGAGACACTGCTTTTGTCAACATCTTACAGCCACCTAATCTTCAATAAACCAAACAAGAACATACCTTGGGAGAAAGACTCCCTATTCAATAAATGGTGTTGGGAGAACTAGATATCCACATGTAAAAGACTGAAACTAGACCCACACCTTTCCCCACTCACAAAAATTGATTCAAGATGGATAAAGGACTTAAATTTAAGGCATGAAACAATAAAAATCCTCAAAGAAAGCATAGGAAAAACACTGGAAGATACTGGCCTGGGGAAAGGCTTTATGAAGAAGACTGCCATGGCAATTGCAACAACAACAAAAATAAACAAATGGGACTTCATTAAACTGAAAAGCTTCTGTACAGCCAAAGAGACAACAACCAAAGCAAAGAGACAACCTACACAATGGGAAAGGATATTTGCACGTTTTGAATCAAACAAAAGCTTGATAACTAGGATCTATAGAGAACTCAAATTAATCCACATGAAAAAAGCCAACAATCCCATATATCAATGTGCAAGAGACATGAATAGAACCTTCTCTAAAGAAGACAGACAAATGGCTAACAAACATATGAAAAAATGTTCGTCATCCCTATATATTAAAGAAATGCAAATCAAAACCACCCTGAGATACATCTAACCCCAGCAAGAATGGCCCACATCACAAAATCTCAAAACTGCAGATGCTGGCGTGGATGTGGAGAGAAGGGAACACTTTTACACTGCTGGTGGGACTGCAAACTAGTACAACCTTTCTGGAAGGAAGTATGGAGAAACCTCAAAGCACTCAAGCTAGACCTCCCATTTGTTTTTTTTTGTTTGTTTGTTTGTTTTTTATTAAATCATAGCTGTGTACATTGATATGATCAGGGGCATCATTCACTGGCTTCACAGACCGTTTGACACACTTTCATCACACTGGTTAACATAGCCTTCCTGGCATTCTCTCAGTTACTGTGCCAAGACACTTACATTCCACATTTACCAAGTTTCACATATACCCTTATAAAATGCACCGCTGGTGTAATCCCACCAATCCCCTTCCCTCTACATACCTCCCCCCTCCCTCCCCTCCCTTTCCTCCTTCCCCTTATTCTTAGGTTGTAGCTGGGTTATAGCTTTCATGTGAAAACCCTAAATGAGTTTCATAGTAGGGCTGAGTACATTGGGTACTTTTTCTTCCATTCTTGAGATACTTTACTAAGAAGAATATGTTCCAGCTCCATCCATGTAAACATGAAAGAGGTAAAGTCTCCATCTTTCTTTAATGCTGCATAATATTCCATGGTGTACATATACCACAATTTATTAATCCATTCGTGGATCGATGGGCACTTGGGCTTTTTCCATGACTTCCCATTTGATCCTGCAATCCCATTACTGGGCATGTACCCAGAAGGAAAAAAATCCTTTTATCATAAGGACACTTGTACTAGACTGTTTATTGCAGCTCAATTTACAATCACCAAAATGTGGAAACAGCCTAAATGCCCACCAACCCAGGAATGGATTAACAAGCTGTGGTATATGTACACCATGGCATACTATTCAGCTATTAAAAAAAATAGAGACTTTACATCCTTTGTATTAACCTGGATGGAAGTGAAAGACATTATTCTTAGTAAAGCATCACAAGAATGGAGAAGCATGAATCCTATGTACTCAATTTTGATATGAGGACAATTAATGACAATTAAGGTCATGGGGGGGAGGAAAAGCAGAAAGAGGGAAGGAGGGAGGCGGGTGGAGCCTTGGTGCATGCCACACCTTCTGGGGGCAAGACATGATTGCAAGAGGGACTTTACCTAACAAATGCAATCAGTGTAACCTGGCTTATTGTACCCTCAATGAATCCCCAACAATAAAAAAAAAGAAAAAAAAATGGAAAGAAAAAAAAGTGGGTAATCATGCTCTGGCTGTCAACCTGCTCTGTGCTTCTCACGTCAGCAGATAAACATTTACCCAATAAGGTGCTATCTGTATGATATTCTCTTGCAGTGTTCTCAACCTTTTTTATTTCATAGCACACATGAACCGATAGTTAAACTTCCATGGACACTTAAATTATGTTGATCAAAAAAAAAGAAAAAGTAGGCTCGGCACCTGTAGCTCAGCAGCTAGTATGCCAGCCACATACACTGAAGCTGGTGGGTTCAAATCCAGCCCAGGCCTGCCAAACGACAACTACAACCAAAAAATAGCCGGGCATTGTGGTGGGCACCTGTAGTCCCAGCTACTCGGGAGGCTGAAGCAAGAGAATCGCTTAAGCCCAAGAGTTTGAAGTTGCTGTGAGCTGTGATGCCACGGCAACTCTACTGAGGGCAACATAGTGAGACTCTGTCTCAAAAATAAATAAGAGTAAAAATAGAATATATTAACTGTGCTTTGAACTTGTTTCAAAATAATTTCATTGATGACCTTTAAAAATTGAGGATCACACCTACGATCCTCTCTCAGCACACCAGTTGAGAAATCACTGTACTACTGCATGGATGAAATTGTACTTCTTACTATTTCCCCATTACTACCAGGTATTTAAGTTGGAACCAACTCTTTTACAAACCATCATCTATATGTCCTTATACCTACATGATATTCCTGCTGTTACTTTATTCTTAGGTGCTGGATAAGACCATCTTAAATTCTCAGAGATACAACTGCATGGTTCACCTGAGAGGCTGCACCAGTTGCTGTTTCCTTTCCCCCGACACTGGGCAAGCTTGCCCAGGCCCCCTCATGCTTGCCAGCTTCAAACTGTTTTCATTTTTGTCAGTCTACTAGGTGAAAAAAATATGTATGTTACTGTTTAATTCACATTTGCTTGGTAACTAGTGAGGCATGCTTATCGGCCATTAGTATGTATTCTGTAAATTACCTGTTTCTTTTGCCCATTTTTCTGTAGGTTGTTAAGTCTTCTTTTTTCTTCCTTTTAAAACCTTTTTAAAGATGAAAATATTAATCCTTTATATGTTGGGCAAATATCTTCTCTCAGTTGATCATTTGTCTCTTAAATCTTTGAGGTTGTCTTTGGGATACAGAAAAGTTTTTGTCTTTATTGCGTCCCATGTCTCCCTCCCTTCTCTAAGATGATGTCCCACCTTTCTCTGAAAGGCATCCTACTCCTAAGTTTACTACAGTTTCATCCACAGAGGAAGTTCAGAACTCAAGGAGTACCCTGGGTCATACAGAAAGAGGGCTGGGTCAGAGCCAGGAGTTGCTGCCTTCCAGGGCTCTGGAGCAGGGGGTGATAGGTAGCCAGCCTTCTGTTTCTCTCCAGGAATACCCCAATGGGCAGAAGAGATCCATTGGCAAGAGCTGGGGCCCTTAGTGCTCAGAATTCCAGTGGAAGGAAAAAAGTTCTTAGAAATCCTATTTCATCCATGAATGGATTAAAAAACTGTAGTATATGTATACTGTGGAATACTATTCAACCATAAAAAAGATGAAGACTTTACATCTTTTGTATTAACCTGGATAAAGTTGAAGAACGTTCTCTTTTTTTTTTTTTTTTTTTTGTAGAGACAGAGTCTCACTGTACTGCCCTCGGTAGAGTGTCGTGGCATCACACAGCTCACAGCAACCTCCAACTCCTGGGCTTAGGCGATTCTCCTGCCTCAGCCTCCCGAGTAGCTGGGACTACAGGCACCCACCACAACATCCGGCTATTTTTTTGTTGCAGTTTGGCCGGGGCCGGGTTTGAACCCGCCACCCTCGGTATATGGGGCCAGCACCCTGCTCACTGAGCCACAGGCGCCGCCCCGGAGAAATTCTCTTTAGTAACATATCACAAGAATAGAAAACTAAGTATCCAATGTGCCTCATACAAATATGAAGCCAGTAGACAAACTAATACACACCCACACAAGATAAAAACTCAGTTTAATTCAAGTTGGGGGGAAGAGGAATGAAAGGGAGGAGGGAGAGGAATTGGTGTGCTCTAACCTAATGGGCACAATGTAAGGGTACATGGCACACCTCCTGGGTGAAGGGGACAACTACAACAGGGACCTTAACTAACAAATGCAAACATTGTACCCTAATTGTTCATAGCCCCATTTTAATCAGAAATTTTAAAAATTAATGAATTAATTAATTTTTTAAAAAAAGAAATCCTGTTTCAATTTTACAATTTATTAAAACATTATTTTCTACTCCATAATATTATTGGTATTTACTTTTGTGTAAAAGTCACATTTTGATTACTCACCAACTAAATTACTTAACTTCTCTATCTGGAAATCATGTACCAGGCTGATGGTGCAGCACTGGGTGCCTCCAGCCATAGCTGGGCCCCAGACTGAGACACACTGATGAACAGGCTTGGCAAGCCCCACCAAGCTTCCCAAAGGTTGGGCATTACCAGCACTGCTATTCAAATTAGACCAAAGCAGAGAGGAGAGACAGGGTCCACCTGACAAATTCCCCAGGTTAGGGAACTTGAAACTTTCTTTTGGGACATCTCATCATGGGCATCTGATCAGGGTGCTGGGCCAGTAGGGTGTGGGCTCTGGGCACCTCTTCCTGGTGCCTCCCTTTCTTTTCCCTCCTCTGCCTTTCACCCAAGGAGGTATCCAAGCTCCTTTTCCTTCCTTCTAGTCACCCTGACCTTTTCTCACAATCCCCAAACTCCTCTAGCTGCCCCAGCATTTTCCTGAATTTTTGTGAATGGAGTATATTTGTTCCTGCCTGCTTCAGGGCCACAGACCTCAAATCTGCAACCACTGATCTAAAAGACCTGGGCAAGCCAAGACCTCCTTTCCTAAAGCCAGTGGCATCTTCTGCAGGACAGGAGCAGCGTCAGAATGTTGAGTGCAGACACTACACTGAAGTCCATTATTTTCAGTCTCTTGATGTATAAAATGGGGCTAAAAACAGAACTGCTCTATGGGACTCTAGGGAGGATTAGATGAGTCAATGATAGACTCCTTAAAACAGTATCTGTCACAAAGTGAGCGCTCAACAAATGTTAGCACTTGTCAATATTATTATACCATATATTACTATGTATAGTATATATTATTATACCATATATAAATGCTCAGTTAGTTTGTTAATTAGTGAATAGTTCTCGTTGCACCCTTTCCACGCACAAAAACAAACACCCCCATGTCTCTGTGTCCCAGGTGTTTGAAACCAAGGAGGAGTAGGGCCTGAAGGGTGGTGGGGTATGGTGCTAAGCAGATATGTCAAGCTAAGTAACTAGCTTGCCTGTCATGTGACACTTGCATTCTAGGCTGTTCCAAAAAAGAACAGCAGGAGATCTGTGTTGTAGTTTGCATCACTCCCAGCAAAGAGGATCTAATTGAGAAGCAGCAGCAGCAGTCCTCAGGAGGACTGATTTTTTTCAGATGGATCAACCTGGCCTAGGCTCACGCCTTCTCAAAGTCTTACATTGCTTCTCTTGGGCTGATCCTGTAGGGCTCCCTCACACTGTTCACTCTCTCTTCCAATTCTGAAGCAGCACTGCAATCTGCCTTTGCTAGACCGTTTTCATTTCAATGGGCCCGTGGGGTCCTATTCCCAGCACTGTCCTGCCTCTTGCTAAATGACAAAAGATGAAAACTTTTGTAGAGCCACAATGAGAGGGAAGGGGAGATCAGGTTATCTGGGCCATTCACCATCCACATACCCATTCCTGTGTGCACTCATTCATACATAAACACACACACACACACACAAATATGTGCCCAGGCCCCTTTGCCAGATTATAAATTGCAGAGCCAGTCAAGCCATAAACTCTTACCAGGCACAAGGGGGGAAAGCCACGCCAGGAAGACAACAACAATGTCAAATTTCAGACAGGAGCAGGTTTTCTTTAGCGGGGGTGGTGGGCTCCAAAACAGGAGTTTTCGATGGGAAAGCTGACAGCCCCTTAGAACTAAAGCAGCTCGACTGGGTGCCACTATAATAAATCAAATCAGTTATGTAAAGTGTAAAATTATCATTTGGAAATCACTCTCTTTGAATAATTCAATCATTGACTTTCACATCAAACAACCATTTCAACCACCCACACACACAGTTCAGCCTCACACTGGTCTTAAACTCTCTTTAATTATCGGCATTAACCTATCACATTACTATTTCATTCCTATTTCATCCTAGGGGAGGGGTCAGTGATTATGATAAATCACAATGAACGAGAAGGACTTTCAGCTGTCCTTCCACACGGCTTCAGAGTTCCTTTGATCTGATGGTGACAGGTCTGCCTTTGTCCCAGGAAGGGACAAGGACAGATAAGCAGCCTCCCTCTTGACAAATGCATTATGGATGCCAGTCAGGAAATAAAGGAGGCCAAAAACGCTTTAGAACCCGGCTCTACGGCTGTGCATGGCCATCTCATGCCTGTACCCCAGGTGGAGCAGAGATGCCTCCTGCCCCTCTGGCTGGTGAGTGAAACATGGAGAACCAGGTAAGCAAATGCACCAACAGCCTAGTTCTCATAATACCCCACTGAGCAGCTAGTACCCTAAAATGAAAATAAAAACAATAATTTTTAAAATACATACATCTATCTAAAGCCAATCATTCCTTAAAGATGAATGCAGCCACAGAAAGTTGAATCTCTTGATTCTTTTGGTGGGGCTCTGGCCCTTGCCCCAGTGATCCCACAGGAATGGACATGAGGTGAAATACTTCATTTAGGGAAGAAGGGTTTCCTCCATTGCTCCATTGTTGGGAGTCCAGTTTCCTGCTTCTGCAGATTTAGAGGTGTCCCTACCTACTTTTCTCCCCCACACAAACACCTTTTAGAACTTCCAGTTTCTATAAATTTAAGAGGGATGGGAAATCCACCAAAAGGATGAAGATGTTTTTATAAATTATGAGGTTGGACTATTAAGTTCGAGAATTCATGCTAGAAAAAGTGCTACATGTCTCATTGCTGACTATGACTAGGGTCACCAGATGGCCAAGGGGAGTACTTTGAAGGTGACGGTAGTGATATATAGCATTGAGGTATGTAGCATTTTTTCTAGGATGGGTTCACAAACTTAATTGTCATACCTCGAATGTTCATTGTGACTTGCTATCCAAGAGAAAGAAGAAAACAACTTAAATGTCAACTGTAGTGCATAGGTTAAATAAATTGTCGCACCCATGCAAGGCAGTGCATTTCAACCACGTAAGATCACGTCGTACATGTATATTTACGAGCAATGAAAGCTGTTCATAAAATGTGGCTAAGAGAAAAAACAAAGCCAGGTGACTCATATGAGACCCTATGATCATGTTTGATTGTATTTTTTTTTAATTTGTAAGGAAAACAAATCATGTTAGGATATGCTCAAAATTCTAATAATGGTTATATCTGAGTAGTGTTTTTATTACAGACGATGTTTACTTCTCATTTTTCTGATTTTATTTCTATCCATATTTTCTAATTAGTCTCCAAGAAGCAGATAAATAGCATGGCTATGACCAGGCACCAGGAGCCAGTGTTCATGGATCCAATCCAGTTCTGTCACTTACGGATGTGACCTCGGGCAAGTTCTTTAACACTACAGTGCCTTGGTTTCTTTACCTATAAAATGGAGAAGTGATGATATGACCATCAAGATCAAGTGAGGACCATCTGAGTTAATTTTGTAGTGTGCTTAGAACAGTGGCTGGTACATAGTGCTGCTGTACAAGTGTTAGCTAGGCTTAATAGGATACTCATATATTTCTTGCATAATTAAAAAAATAAAAACCTGAGGCCTCAGGCCAGCTGTTGATTCTTAGGCCTATTTGTGTGTCTCTTGGCATGAGTTTCCTCAACAGTAAAACAAACGAATTTAGATAGATGACCGTAAAAGCTCATCCCCATTCTGGAATAGCTTAATTCAACGGGGATGCTTCTAGTGCGTCCTGAATGTAGCACAAGGGTGAAAGGGGACACTTCAAAACAGGCTTGCAGCAGGGCAGGTGGGAAGATGGAGCGATAGGCTGGTAAGATAGATCATCCCCCTACCCGCCTCGCCCACAACGGGAGGAGAGGAAGACTGCAGGAAGAGAGCGCCAGCCAAGGCGCGTTGCCGCTACACTCAACTGTGTGATTAAGTGACGGAGCCAGACTCCAGCTCAAAGAACCTCAGGGACTATTTTAAAGACAAGTTATTCCTTTGTTTTTAATTGTAATGAAGTAGGTATTTTATAATATTTAAGTGGTGTAATTTACATGTCACTTCCAGGATGCTGGGTACCCTTCACCAGAGGGAGAGAATGTAAGTTTAAGAGGACTGCTGTGTATTATTTTGTGATTAGGGAAGTGCATTTATGTGATTGCAAGTAGCACGGAGATACTGGGATATTTCAAGACTTCATCAAACATGCCAGAACTTTAACAAATTTACTTGGAGCTGGAGTTTATTCATGTTAAGATTTCATTCATCCTTCTTCTCATACTTTGACAAAATGTTTAAGTTAGTTTCTCATTTTATTTGTCTACTGAGTTCCCTAAGTTAGGGAAATTAGTATTGTGTGTGCGGTTTGATTTAATTAGCAATTGGGGAAATCGGCCTGGCATGTTTCATGGAAGCTTGGGGAAATTGTCAATTAGCATTGTGTTAATTGGTGTCTGCAGTCCTTGCTTTTTAGTTTTTAACCCCTTTTACCTTGTTCCCTCTTTCAGTATGTAAAATCTGGCTGTTTATTATTCTTTAAATAAAGGATTAATTGCCTGAATTCCTGCCTCTGCTCCGTGTCCTTTCTCTCCCCGAGCAGATGGGGAGTTGGGCAGGCCCGTGGTGGCGGCCTTGTTTCTTTCCGGCCCTCATCCCCCTGGCACGGGAGGAACTACTCTCCGCTGCAGTGCCCTGTGCCCAGCCTGAAGCTTCCTCGCTGCCGCTCTCGGCACCCCTGCCCCCTCCGTCCACAAGCACCCAAGATTCCAGCTCTCACTGCTTGTTCATCTGGACTCTGTGGCTGCCACATTGGACCCAATCTGCATCCACCTCCGGGAAGGTGGGGGAGCCTCTCCAAAGAAGGAATGAATGTGTGCTTCCTGTGAGCTAGACTTTTTTCATCTCACAGCATCCCCCAAAGGTAAGTTTATAAAAAAGCTGGGATTCAACCCCACTAGTGGAATTCAATATGAGACTTTGTCCATCCTGTTCAATGTTGTATTTCCAGACTTCAGATCTTTATGGTCCATGTGGTCCTTGGACCAGTAGTACTGGTATCAGCTGGAAGCCTAACAGAAATGCACAGTGTTGGATCCTAGTGAGATCTACGATGTCAACATCTGCATTTAAAAGGGGTGGGGAACCAGCACCTTCCCATGTCAACAGTGTTCTCTTTCAAGCACCAAAAGAGATAAGGAAAGCTTCATTTTTCTCTGCTGCCCCCCTTTTATTTTTTTTTAATTAATTTATTTTTTTATTGTTAAATCACAGCTGTGTACATTAGTGCAATCAAGGGGTACAATGTGCGGGTTTCATATACAATCTGAAATATTCTCATAAAACTGTTCAACGTAGCCTTCATGGCATTTTCTTAGTTACTCTACGTAGGCATTTGTATTCTGCATTTAGTAAGTTCCACCTGTACCCATTCTAAGATGCACCATAGATGAGGCCCCACCCATTACCCTCCCCTGCCCCCCTTTTAATAAACAGATTTGTTCGGTGAAGTTTTGATTCAGTAGAGGGGCTGCACTTAGGGATATGGAAAGCCACATGCGGCCTTAAGGCAACAGGTTCCCCACCCTGATTTGCTTTCTTTTTGCATAGTCATAGAAGTTTTGACTAGGCACCTCGCTATCCAGATAAAGAAAACATTTCCCCTACTCCTTTGCAGCTAGACCACAACCATGTGACCAAGTTTGGGCCAATCAAATGTAAGTGGAAGTCTCAAATGGCAATTTCCAGGACACCTCCATAAGTGGGAACTAGCGTCCTACTCAATCCCATCTCTACCCATCCTACTGCTCGGGATGTGGGATGTGACGGTTGCAGCTCCATGTTGGACATGAGAATGAGGGGTACACTTTCAGGATGGCAGAGCAGAAATGTGGAAGGAGACTGTGGCCTTGGGGACCTAATGAGGCAGAGCCCCCAACTTGCCCTCTAAGTAGAATCTGCCTCCCTAGATTCTGAACTTTGTGTAGGCTACTTTTCATTGAGTGGGGAGCGAAGCATTTCACTCATGGATAAACCTACTCCTGATTAATACAGAAGCCGGAGCTCACCTTGTCTACATAACACACAGAGCTTCCCAAATTAAATTCATAGGTAAGGCAAGGAAATCACCTATAGCTTACAGAACAAGGACCAGTGGGCAGAAATTCCTGAATACGGGTTTCAGCTCAATAAAATGCTTGCCCAAGATTAGAACTGTCTAGCTACAATGAACTGGCTACCCCTCTGAGGCAGGGAGCTTCCAGTCACCAGAAATGTTCAAGCAGAGGCTTCTCCGAATGTTACAGAGGAGATCCTACCCTAGGTGGAACAGGGACCCCTTCCAACTATAACCTTGTGTCTCCAAAGAGTTGGAGACAAACAGATATCCATATGCAGGGCACAACAGATTTTTAATATTGAACATGCCCTCGTCATTGACCTAAGGTACTTCCAGTTTCCATGTCTGCTCCTTTACCACAAGAACTCTGTGCCACTGACTCATCCAACGCCACTCAGTTCCACTCAGGCCCTTCCATGCTCTTCTCGTTACCACTGGGGCTAGGAGTCTACAAATTATACTTCATAGACTATCCAGTAGCGTCTGGTTTGATCCTGCCAAAGGAGGCACTGGTCAGAGATCAGAGGTGGCAGAAACAGAAACCTTCCTCCTTTTTTCTCAGACATCAAAGGCCACCCTGGCACTGGCTGGCAGTTGCCATTGCGGCAACAGGATGGAGTAACTCCCACTTCCAGCCGCCTGGGGGGCAGCAGCAACACGTTGGCAGTTCCAGCAGCACAGCCGTGGGCTCAGGTGCAGGCTCTGGTCCAGGGGGATTAGCAGTTTCCTAGTCTAGGTATCGCCTTTTGTTTCTTCTGCTCCTTCACAATTATCCACCTTCTTTCTTTTGCTCCTCCAGCCCTTTCTACGGCTTTGTAACCAATTTCTGCACTAACCCTCCTCCATGTCAAATATCTTGGATGGTTCCTGATTTCTTGGCTGGGCCCTGCATGATGCAATCACCGGCTCTCCAGGGTCTGTCTTCATCCCCTATGCATGCCAGAAGGGGACATACATAAAATTAACACCTGACAGCAGCAGCACCCATCGCCAGCCTCCCGGCCCTGGTCCCCGAGCTGCCGTCTATCAGATGCGGGCAAGACCAGAGGGCTGTAAAGTCTTCAAGTTAACACCTAACAATCACAGCTGATGAGGCTGTGCTCTGAGACAGATCTATAGCCTCAATTTCTCACCAGTATTTTAGTTCCCCAGGCTAGTTGTCATGTAGCGGGTCTCATTGAGAGGACATTAAGGGATCCATTTTTCAAGAGCTGGCTTACACCAGCGGAACTCCATTTCCATGTGATATTTATCAACAAAAAACCCTCAAACATGCTCCCACACCCCAATTCCCTAGCAGATTTAACTAGTAGACAGCACCCATTTATAAAAGAGCAAATGAAATCCTTCTCTTTGATAAGAAGAGCAGGAAAATTCTCTGCCACAAGTTTTCTTCAGAGAGCTCCCCAGCCCCTCACCCCGCCCTGGGAGACAGACAGAATTTGGAGAGGATGCCGCTGTCAGTCTCCCTCTCTCCAGTTCAGGTTCTGGGGCTGGCCGGTTGGTTGGTTGGTGGGAGGGGCAAAGTTGGGGGGGGGGTGGAGAGGGAGGAATCAGAGAGCCAAGATAAAGAAGCCTGTACATTGTCTACCGACTCATTTTCAACTCTAATTCCAGAAAAGACACTATCAATAGAATTGCAACCACCACCACCCTCAAATCAGTCTGTTGATTGTCAACTCAGTGACTTAGTCAGATTCAAACTCTTATCAGGATTACAAATATTGATGTATTTTTTCCATTGTCCTTATATGCATAAGGACCCTGATGCAAGCCTATGGGACCTAGAACAGGGTTCAGAGTTCACTCCTGCACACCCCAGAACCTGAAGGACTCTAATCCCCTTGCACAGCCTTTGTGACACAAACTAAGCTGCTTCATAAAAATGGGGGGGACACTCAGTAGGGACAGGGTAAGCTGTAGGACAAAGCCACTACACGTAACATTTGTAGATGCGGCTTAGCACACACCCCAACAGTTCTGGTGGAGAATCAGTTATTTGTACAAGTTCCTCTTGGTACCAGGGTCAGCTTCAGAGGGTTCTAGATCCTGGTTCGGCCCACTGAGACAGCAGGCAACTGCCCACACTCAGGTCTCCAGAGCACCCAGCTGTCGTCAGGTGAGGGAAGAGTGTGAGGTGGGTGATAGCCAGGAACTCTAGAGTCCCCTGGGGAGACCTGACCCACACCGTTTTATTCCCTTGCAGCTCTGCTATCACTAAGTAAGGCTTTTATTGTGGAAGACTATTTGGCCCTATCCAAAACAATCCTTAAAACCAAGGTCAGAGTTGAATCAGATATGCCCTTTTCATCTTCCCTTTCTCTGTAATCTCCAACCCATCTCCCCTTCTCTTCTCCCTGCCTCCCAGTCGTGAGCATCTCCAGAGTTCCAAGTAGAACCAGCAAACAGTGAGAGAGACACAACACATGGAGACAGGAAACTGACCATCCCTACCCACTGCTCCACACTCACGGGCGACTCCCCACCTAGCACCCCGGACCTGTCTTCCCAGAAGAGGTGGCTCTACAAGGTGAGGTCTACCAAGGGGCTCTCCCAACAGCCTCTCTGTGCAAGAGGAGAAAGCTTTCTGGTGGAGAATTCTCATCAGCTCTTTCACCTCTACCTCAGCAGAGAAAAAAAGATGGTAAACTAGCCCTAAAGCTGTTGAAGACAGTCATTTTGACCAGGGACTAACAGCCAACAGCTGCTTTAATCTTGGCAGGAGGAGGGTTTCAGCTCTAGAATTCTACTAAACTGAACCATAAACGTTGACTTACCCAAGCCTGACATTACATCCATTCAACCCTCTATTTTCCAGGGTTCATAACCAGCCAGAAACCCACATCCCCAGATGAAACTTTGCCCCCACTTAGAGACAAAGCCTGATTTTTTTTAATAAGTAAGTGACCATTTACAGTTTAACAGTGCAAATCGCCAGATCACACGTGTGATGGTTTTCTGGAAGAACTGAGGGCAGATCAGACTGGACATACAGGTAAACACTGGTTTGAAAATGATCCTGGCATTAAGCAGCACAGGGTTTGGGAGTTTGTGATGATGACAGAGTGATTATAAGAACAGAAATATTCATGACCAGTAACATATATTTGCCTACCATGCATCATTTTAGAAGTGGTTTCCAACTCATACTCTCTTTTACTCTTAAAACCTACTTCCACCTGAATGGGTGGTGGCACATTCCACGTGCTCGACTGCACCCATTTTTTCTGCCTACCTCCCTCTACTCTGTCTCTGCCAAAGGCATTAACACTCTCCCATACCACAAAACAATGAGTCTGGGGACCTGTGATCCATCACATCAACACACCTTGCTCTCAAGCTCTGTGGCTTATTCCTTCCTAATGTCTGAGTCAAGTTTTGTTTCTCCATCCCACCCACAGTGTCCAAGGCAGACCCTGATACCCTCTCTGCTGGACAACCGTAATAGCTCCTAACTGGCCTCCTCATCTGCTCACATCAAATCTTGATATACAACCAGTCGGTGGCCACAGAACTCCCCTGCCTACAGTCATCAGAGGTCTCACTGTTCTCACCTCAGAAGTCTCTTTCATCTCGACCCTAAGAAGAGAGTAGTGACTCTTTGTGCCACATATTAATAACAGCACACAATCAAGTAACTGCAATTCAAAAACAGAAAGAGCTCAGAAAGTGGAAAGATTTTTAGAATTTATTTGATGACAAAACTTGTCATGAGGTTAAAATGTTTATTGAACCCACTTAGAATATTCATACACTATAAAAATATTAATGTTTTTGACTATGGAACACTTCCCCAGACCCCACTGGGGGTATTATGAATGATAATACATATTGGATATGCACCACAATATCTTACTAAGTCTGAACAATCCTGTATTCTGAAACACATATGGCCCAAAGGGCTTTAGATAATGGATTTGGGGCCTGTATTAACTAGCATTAGAGCCATTACTCTCTGTGTCTTAAGCATAGTAATCAATCAGCGAATCCTCACTGAGCATGTGTTATACAGAAGGCAACTTTCAGGCAGTGAAGGCATACCACAGGTTAAAACACCTGATCCCTGACCACAATTCTTACAGCCCTAGACCTACAGCAGAACTAACATGCTATGTTCCCAACAAGGGGATGTGATGAGGAAGTCATCATCCAGACGGATGCTCAGAAGGAATTCTGCAGAGGAGGCTTTCCCACCCTAAGTAGTAGAGGGGAAACAGAATGATGAAGCTCTAGGAAGGCAGTCCAGGTGTGGGCAGGTAGCGGAAATACACAGGACATTGCCAGTGGCAGGCTTGTTAACTATACTCAACTACTGGACTTATGCACAATGACAGGAGAATTTGGGCAATTATATTACTTATTAAACTACTCCCACTGCTGCTACTGATGGCTTCCTTCCCACCATGGCAGCCAAAATGTCATCTGGACCCTCAGCAACACTGAGAGAGAAATCCTACTTCTGTTACAAGTACTGTTTATGGAAATTGGGACGAGTTTAAATAAAAAAATAGTGGCTAGAGAATGAGCCTGGGTCAGATCACTACAGGCCTATCGAGCAGAGGGGAGGTCTGGTGGCCAAGAGTAGCAGTTCAAAATTTAACAGCTTGGCAATCCTGGAAAAGGCACCAAATGCTACTGTGACTCAGTTGCTTTGTCTGCATCAAGGGGCTGCTGCTGCTGAGGGTGACACCACCTACCCGATCCCAGCATTGTGAGGACTCAGTGAGGATCTGCATGGAAGGCACTTACTTAGTGAACAGTCAACAAATGGTAGGTTAATTTAATTGCTACCATTAAAGGAGCTTATGGGTAAAAGAAAGCAACAGCAGGGCTGTGACACAATCAGACTGGTATTCCATGGCCTCAGGTGAACATGTCCAGTCTGCACTCCAGGAAGGAAACTAGAGAAAAGGAGACCAGTCAGAGGGCTGTTATAGGTGCCCAGACAAGAGATGGGTCAAGGCTGAGCTCAAAGGGTGCTAAAGGTGACCTCTGGATTTAATGCAATAAATATCTATGAGTCCTTTCTGATATATATAAGTAGTTAAACAGATGAGGAAGAAAGGACCTCTCTTTCTTACAGAATTCTAATTAATAATTGTGAAAACAATGACAAAAATAGAAAATCAGCATTAAACAAATACACTATACACTACTGTAATTGTGACAAATAGTAACTATCGAAGGACACTAATCTTAGCTGGCAAAAGTATTACTGGAAACAGGATAATTGCATTGTTTCAATGTATATCCCACAGGGTGTCTACTAATTACAGAGAGTAAAATAGTAACTTTATCGTGGGCTAACCTGCCAGTCACTATCTTAATCACCCAGTAATAACACATACTGACATTATGCACCTCCAGATAGCATATCCTGAGAACATCGCTTTTATGGGAATCTTGCCAAAAATGCAGAATGACAATCTAATTATGACAAAACATAAGACAAATCCAAATCAGGGGACAGTCTACAAAAAGACTGGCCGGGACTCCTGACAAGTGTCAAAGTCTTGAATGACAAACTGAGGAATTGCCACGGATTGAGACCAAGGAGAGGCAACAGTTACGTGCAAGGTGGAGTCCCACTTTGGATCCAGACTCAGAAAATGGGCATCAGTGAGGCAATTGGTGAAATTCAAATAAAATCCATAAATTAGTTAATACTGGATCAATGTTAGTTTCCCAGTTTCTATGATTGTCCCATCATTATACAAGATGCTGTAAGATATAAGAATTATGGGAAGCTGATAAAAGGTATTCAGGAACCCTATTCTATTTCCACAAGTTTTTTAAGTCTAAAATAATATTTCAAAATAGAAAGTGAAAAAATAAAACACAATTCCTTCATCTAACCTACCTTCCTGGGCACTACTGGGGGATGCCGAGCGTGGCAGGGTATGAAATGAGACAGCTTCAGCCTGGTGCCTGGAAGTATACTACTTAGAAACCTCCCCCAGCCACGTCCCCATGATTGCACTTTGTGTTATTTATACACTTGTCTTTCTTCATCTTTGGATTGAGGACTCTTTTAAGAACAGGAGCCATGTTTTTTTTTGTTTTTTTAAGAACAGAAATTTATTTTCCCACAGTTCTTTTTTTTTTTTTTAAAGACAGAGTCTTGCTTTGTCACCCTTGGTAGAGTTCCATGGCACCATACCTTACAGCAACCTCAAACTCTTAGACTCAAGTGATCCTCTTGTCTCAGCCTCCTGAGTAGCTGGGACTATAGCCAGCCACCACAAAACTTAGCTATTTGTAGAAGCGGGGTCTCCCTCTAGCTCAGGCTGGTCTCAAACTCCTGAGCTCAGGCTATCCACCTGCCTTGGCCTCCCAGAGTGCTAGGATTACAGGCATGATCACCGCGCCCAGCCTAGGAGTCATATCTTATTCATCCCGGTACACCTCTCAACCCAATGCCTGTTGCATGTATTACATATCATTAATGTTCAGTATGTTTGGCAATTTGTCCAATGAAAATTTTCTACCAGGCCATCTTTTTATGGCTAAATCTTACTTGATAATAGTGAATACTGGAGCTTACATTTATACGGCATGTTCACTTCTGGGAACCAGCCCTTCCACATCAAATAATAGTATATAGCCAAGTTCTTCAGGGTTAAAAAGAGAAATTCAGAGAGAAAACTCTTTGAGAGATCTTGGGTTTGGAGAGAGATGACTCCTAGGCCTTTGTTCTCATTCCATCCTGACATCAAATGAAACTAATGATCATGATGTCCCATTGGTGATTCTCAACCAAAGACAAATGTATGTCAACGTCTGGAAACATTTTTTATTATCACCACTGTGAGAAACAGCAGCAGTGCCACCAGCATCTACTAAGTAAAGGCCAGGATGCTGCTAACATTCTATAGCACATAGGAAAGCTTCCCACAACAAAGAATTGTCCAACTGGAGGTGGAGCAAGATGGCAGCCGAGTAACAGCTTCCTTGCATCTGGGCACCGTGAGTCTGGGGAGATAGGACTCCAGGCATCTCTGGCTGGTGGGATCTGCCTATCATCACCCCTGAGAGGATACAGGGAGTCAGTGAGAGACTTCTGGACCCCAAGAGGAGGACTAAAACAGTGGAAAACCGGCAAATGGTCGCGTGTGTTCAATCCGTCTAAACCTGCCCGCAACTGTAAGTTCAGTAGCAGCGAGACTGCAAACCAGAAAGGCCTTACCTGTGAACTGTTTTGGTGTCTTTGGACTTGGCACTCAGCTGAACTGCCTTGGGGAGAGCCTGAGCGGGAGTGCAGAGAACTTTGGCCTTTGTCTAGGGCCCCAGTCTGAGCCGCTGAGCCAGACGGAGCTAATAGTGTTTGGCTCTGGGTCACAGGCAGCCATTGTGAGTGATCTGCCCTGGCAAGCTCCGCCCTCAGGGTAGCAGGGCTAGAATTGGGTGGGAGCTGGTAACCCAGCGACCAAGTAGCCTAAGGGCGGGGTCTGAGCCGCCTTGCAGCCCTAACCCTCGGGGGCAGAGGGAGACCAGTTTTGGCACACAGGGTAAGTGGATAGCCACTTCAGCAGTGATTCCAGCGACAAGCACTTCCCTGGGAAAGCTTCTGCTCAGCAAGTGAACAAGTTCAAAGTGCCTTTTAAGTGGGCTGAAGAGAGATTTAGGGTGTCTACCTGCTGGGGTTTCAGACACTAGCAGCCTCCAGTCATATCAGAACTGTGATTAACATCTCATACCCCAGAAGACCACGTGTTGCCCAGACAATATTCAATAACATATAAATACTGCTTTGTTTTGGTGGTGTTTTTTTTTTTTTTTGGTTTGGTTGTTTTTTTTTGTTTATTTTGATGTTGGTGATTGTCGTTTTGTTTTTTAAGTTCAACCTTTTCCATACAGATCCTTTTTCTTTCTCAATTTTTCTAGTTTAATAATAATTTCCCATTGCTGCCTATTTCAATAATCAGAACTTCATTTTTGTTAGTGTTTCTACCGCTATTATTTGGTTTTCCACCCAATTTTATCCCGTAAAGTTTTCTGTTTGCTTGTTTTGGTTTGATTTATACCATTTTTGTCTTTCCTCTCTACTTGGTGGAGGTGGGGTACTGTGTCTGATAAGGTTAGCAAAGAGCTGCTGACCTCAAGGGAACCACCCAACTGGACACCCCCAGAAGGTGTTTTTTTTTTTTTAAGGTTGTATCAAAGTACCCTACTGTACACCTATATTGCTCTGTCTCCCTCTTTCTGTGCCTCTCTTCTTTTTGTCAATATTCCTTTTGCCCACCCCCTCTCCTTTCTCTATTTTTCTTTTTTTCTCTTATCACTCAGTCCTCCTTTCTTTCATCTCTTTTTTGCTCTTCAACCTTCTCAACCTTCTGGTCCTGTAACCTTTAGTCCACAGGCATGAGAACTTAAAGAGCAAGAGGAAGTGAAAGGAAAATTAGGGCAAGGAAACAGATAAAAGAAATCACTCATGAGGAAGAATCAGCAGAAAACTCCAGGCAACATGAAGAACCAGTCCAGAACAACCCCGCCAAGGGACCATGAGGTAGCAACTGCAGAGGATTCCACCTATAAAGAAATGTTAGGAATGACAGAAAGGGAATTTAGAACACACATGTTGAAAACAATGAAAGACATGATGGAAACAATGAAGGAAACTGCTAATAAAGTGGAAAATAACCAAAAGGAAACCCAAAAACAGAATCAAATAAGAGATGAACGATATGAAGAATATAAAAAGGGTATAGCACAGCTGAAGGACGTGAAACAGTCAATTAGGGAACTTAAAGATGCAATGGAAAGTATCAGCAACAGGTTAGACCATGCAGAAAAAAGAATTTCAGAGGTAGAAGACAAAGTTTTTGAGATAACTCAGATAGTAAAAGAGGCAGAAAAGAAGAGAGAGAAAGCAGAACGTTCACTGTCAGAATTATGGGACTTTATGAAGCGTTCCAACATATGAGTTATAGGAATTCCAGAAGGGGAAGAAGAATGCCCCAGAGGAATGGAAGCCATACTAGAGAATATTATAAAAGAAAATTTCCCAAATATCACCAAAGATTCTGACACACTGCTTTCAGAGGGCTATCGGACCCCCGGTCGCCTCAACTCTAACTGAGCTTCTCCAACACACATTGTGATGAACCTGTCCAAAGTCAAGACAAAAGAAAAGATTCTGCAAGCTGCCAGGAGTAAGCGCCAGTTGACCTACAGGGGCAAATCCATCAGAGTGACCGCAGACTTCTCTAATGAAACGTTCCAAGCAAGAAGACAATGGTCATCTACCTTTAATCTACTTAAAAAGAACAATTTCCAGCCCAGAATTCTGTACCCTGCTAAGCTAAGCTTCAAAATTGACGGAGAAATCAAATCATTTACGGATATACAAACATTGAGGAAATTCGCCACAACAAGACCAGCTCTACAGGAAATACTTCAACCTGTTCTGCACACTGACCACCACAATGGATCAGCAGCAAAGTAAGAACTCAGAAATTAAAGGACAGAACCTAACCTCCACACTGATGCAAAAGATAAAACTAAGCAATGGACTCTCACCAAATAAGACGAATAGAATACTACCACACTTATCAATTATCTCAATAAATGTTAATGGCTTGAATTCCCCACTGAAGAGACATAGTTTCGTTGACTGGATTAAAAAACACAAGCCATCCATTTGCTGTCTGCAAGAAACACACCTGGCTTCAAAAGACAAATTAAAGCTCCGAGTCAAGGGTTGGAAGACAATTTTTCAGGCAAATGGAATTCAGAACAAAAGAGGAGTTGCAATCTTATTTTCAGATACATGTGGATTTAAAGCAACTAAAGTCAAAAAAGACAAAGATGGTCACTTTATATTGGTCAAGGGAAAATACAACAAGAAGACATTTCAATTCTAAATATTTATGCACCCAATTTAAATGCTCCCAGATTCTTGAAACAGACCTTAGTCTGAGCAAAATGATATCTGATAATACCATAATAACAGGGGACCTTAACACTCCTCTTACAGAGCTGGACAGATCCTCTAAACAGAAATTAAACAAGGATATAAGAGATTTAAATGAGACCCTAGAACAACTGTGCTTGATAGACGCATATAGAACACTCCATCCCAAAGATAAAGAATATACATTCTTCTCATCACCCCATGGAACATTCTCCAAAATTGATCATATCCTGGGACACAAAACAAATATCAACAGAATCAAAAGAATTGAAATTTTACCTTGTATCTTCTCAGACCATAAGGCACTAAAGGTGGAACTCAACTCTAAAAAAACGCTCCACCCCACCCAAAGGCATGGAAATTAAACAATCTTCTGTTGAATAACAGATGGGTGCAGGAAGAAATAAAACAGGAAATCATTAACTTCATTGAGCATAACAACAATGAAGACACAAGCTATCAAAACCTGTGGGATACTGCAAAAGCAGTTTGGAGAGGAAAATTCATCACTTTAGATGCCTACATTCGAAAAACAGAAAGAGAGCACTTCAACAATCTCACAAGAGATCTTATGGAATTGGAAAAAGAAGAACAATCTAAGCCCAAACTCAGTAGAAGAAAAGAAATATCCAAAATCAAATCAGAGATCAATGAAATTGAAAACAAAAGAATCATTCAGAAAATTAATGAAACAAGGAGTTGGTTTTTTGAAAATATAAATAAAATAGATAAACCATTGGCCAGACTAACGAGGAATAGAAAAGTAAAATCTCTAGTAACTTCAATCAGAAATGATAAAGGGGAAATAACAACTGATCCCACAGAGATACAAGAGATCATCTCTGAATACTACCAGAAACTCTATGCCCAGAAATTTGACAATGTGAAGGAAATGGATCAATATTTGGAATCACACCCTCTCCCTAGACTCAGCCAGGAAGAAATAGAGCTCCTGAACAGACCAATTTTAAGCACTGAGATCAAAGAAACAATAAAAAATCTTCCAACCAAAAAATGCCCTGGTCCAGATGGCTTCACACCAGAATTCTATCAAACTTTCAAGGAAGAGCTTATTCCTGTACTGCAGAAATTATTCCAAACAATTGAGGAAGAAGGAATCTTCCCCAACACATTCTATGAAGCAAACATCACCCTGATACCAAAACCAGGAAAAGACCCAACCAAAGGGGAGAACTTCAGACCAATCTCACTCATGAATATAGATGCAAAAATTCTCAACAAAATCCTAGCCAATAGATTACAGCTTATCATCAAAAAAGTCATTCATCATGATCAAGTAGGCTTCATCCCAGGGATGCAAGGCTGGTTTAACACACGCAAGTCTGTAAACGTTATCCACCATATTAACAGAGGCAAAAATAGAGATCACATGATCCTCTCAATAGATGCAGAAAAAGCATTTGATAAAATCCAGCATCCTTTTCTAATTAGAACACTGAAGAGTATAGGCATAGGTGGCACATTTCTAAAACTGATTGAAGCTATCTATGACAAACCCACAGCCAATATTTTACTGAATGGAGTAAAATTGAAAGCTTTTCCTCTTAGAACTGGAACCAGACAAGGTTGTCCTCTGTCACCTTTACTATTCAACGTAGTGCTGGAAGTTCTAGCCAATACAATTAGGCAAGACAAGGAAATAAAGGGAATCCAAATGGGAGCAGAGGAGGTCAAACTCTCCCTCTTTGCTGATGACATGATCTTATACTTAGAGAACCCCAAAGACTCAACCACAAGACTCCTAGAAGTCATCAAAAAATACAGTAATGTTTCAGGATATAAAATCAATGTCCACAAGTCAGTAGCCTTTGTATACACCAATAACAGTCAAGATGAGAAGCTAATTAAGGACACAACTCCCTTCACCATAGTCTCAAAGAAAATGAAATACCTAGGAATATACCTAATGAAGGAGGTAAAGGACCTCTATAAAGAAAACTATGAACTGCTCAGAAAGGAAATAGCAGAGGATATTAACAAATGGAAGAACATACCATGCTCATGGATGGGAAGAATCAACATTGTTAAAATGTCTATACTTCCCAAAGCAATCTACCTATTCAATGCCATTCCTATCAAATTACCAACATCGTACTCTCAAGATTTGGAAAAAATGATTCTGCGTTTTGTATGGAACCGGAAAAAAACCCGTATAGCTAAGGCAGTTCTCTGTAACAAAAATAAAGCTGGGGGCATCAGCATACCAGATTTTAGTCTGTACTACAAAGCCATAGTGCTCAAGACAGCATGGTACTGGCACAAAAACAGAGACATAGACACTTGGAATTGAATTGAAAACCAAGAAATGAAACTAACATTTTACAACCACCTAATCTTTGATAAACCAAACAAGAACATACCTTGGGGGAAAGACTCCCTATTCAATAAATGGTGTTGGGAGAACTGGATGTCTACATGTAAAAGACTGAAACTGGACCCACTCACAAAAATTGATTCAAGATGGATAAAGGACTTAAATTTAAGGCATGAAACAATAAAAATCCTCCAAGAAAGCATAGGAAAAACACTGGAAGATATTGGCCTGGAGAAAGACTTCATGAAGAAGACTGCCATGGCAATTGCAACAACAACAAAAATAAACAAATGGGACTTCATTAAACTGAAAAGCTTCTGTACAGCTAAGGAGACAATAACCAAAGCAAAGAGACAACCTACACAATGGGAAAGGATATTTGCATATTTTCAATCAGACAAAAGCTTGATAACTGGGATCTATAGAGAACTCAAATTAATCCACATGAAAAAAGCCAACAATCCCATATATCAATGGGCAAGAGACATGAATAGAACTTTTTCTAAAGATGACAGACGAATGGCTAACAATGAAAAAATGTTCATCATCTCTATATATTAGAGAAAGGCAAATCAAAACAACCCTGAGATATCATCTAACCCCAGGGAGAATGGCCCACATCACAAAATCTCAAAACTGCAGATGCTGGCGTGGATGTGGAGAGAAGGGAACACTTTTACACTGCTGGTGGGACTGCAAACTAGTACAACCTTTCTGGAAGGAAGTATGGAGAAACCTCAAAGCACTCAAGCTAGACCTCCCATTTGATCCTGCAATCCCATTACTGGGCATCTACCCAGAAGGAAAAAAATCCTTTTATCATAAGGACACTTGTACTAGACTGTTTATTGCAGCTCAATTTACCGTTGCCAAAATGTGGAAACAGCCTAAATGCCCACCAACCCAGGAATGGATTAACAAGCTGTGGTATATGTATACCATGGAATACTATTCAGCCATTAAAAAAATGGAGACTTTACATCCTTCGTATTAACCTGGATGGACGTGGAAGACATTATTCTTAGTAAAGCATCACAAGAATGGAGAAGCATGAATCCTATGTACTCAATTTTGATATGAGGACAATTAATGACAATTATGGTTATGGGGGGGAAACAGAAAGAGGGAAGGAGGGAGGGGGGTGGGGCCTTGGTGTGTGTCACACTTTATGGGGGCAAGACATGATTGCAAGAGGGACTTTACCTAACAATTGCAATCAGTGTAACCTGGCTTATTGTACCCTCAATGAATCTCCAACATTAAAAAATAAAAAAGAAAAAAAAAAAAAAGAATTGTCCAACCAAAATGTCAGTAGTGCCAAGGTTGAGAATAAGAAGCCTTGGTTCATGTCCTTCCTTATTCCAAAAGTGATTGAGAGGGACCCATGACCCTCACCCAGTGAGAGTGAAAACAAAGGCTCTGGGTGTCCATAACTGACTTCAAAGGGGGGGTTCCACACATTTGATGAGGACCACCAAGTCTGTTGTTTTCTAGTTTTCTGTGTCACAGAGATGGTAGAGTTCACAGAGGATCCATCACCCACTAGGACTGTGGTGCTCCACAAGCTCTAGGAAGTGAGAATTCCACGTCTGCCCTTCACGATCCATCTCAAGCAGCTGGTGTGTAAAAAGGGTTCATGCCCACATTGCCAGCTGGGCACAGCATCCATGTCTTTCCCCACCAGCCCAGTGTATCCTCCTGGTGACATAATGCTGTCCTCTCTGAGGCCAGGGGCCAACCTAAGGGACTTACTGCTTTGTGTTTGTAGAGAACAGGCACAGGGTGGTAGGGCAGGAGGGGAGGGGCTCTGTGGCTATAATAGGGCAGTAACAGGAGTAGGGCTGGACCACAGGTGACACATTCAACAAAAGGCAGGGACAGAAGCAGAAACTGAAACACCATTCTCTTCTACCCACCACCTCTCATAGCCTGTGCCTGGATGGGCCTCATGTGGGCCTCTGTTGGCCCAGGGCTAAGCCTGTTGCACCACCAGCCCATATAAGACAGACAGGAAACAAGCTAGGAAGCAACAGCACTTTAGTTCTCTTAGAGTAAAAGGGCCGATGGGCAGAGAACTCTGGCCTTCATGTGGACCACTGGTTTTCAAGCATCCCACCCAGCCTAAGCATATTCCTAATTGCCTCTCTTTGAAGAAAAGGTAGTAAGAACCCTTCAAATGACCAGAGGAAGATACAATTTCTCTAATTTGTTTGATGAGATGAGTAATGAAAACCTGGTTCTCCATCAAAGCTAGGCAGAGGATTTCTGATAACAATGACTGCACTTGACAATCTACAGCCAAAAGAACCATGCCTACAAGCCCAATGCAATGCAGCAAGGCCCGGACCCTGCCCTCTGGGAGCTGCTGATCTGCCCAGCATAAACAGTGCTGACTCCAGCCAGCCTCTAAATGAAACAAAGCCGAGCATATCAGCTGCCTCTCCAACCAACAAGTAACACACATTCAGAGCCCCGTCTTTCCCCAAGCAAATGAGGCAGGTGCTTCTGTGACCCGGGTCTGAGTGCGACCTCTGGAGCCAGGCTGCTCAGGTTCCAATTCCAAATCTACTGCTGACTGGTACATCGCTGAGGGGGTAGCTTATTCTTGCCAGTTCTCTGTGTTCTCACCTGGAAAAGGGTGATGCTGGCACCTACGTTGAAGGTTAGTAAAGGACATACTCAGCTCTTGTAGAGAAGAGTGGTTATCTCACATCCCTCTCACCGACAGGTCTGGCTGGAAGCCTCCACCTGGTGACAGTCACTCAGGGGGTGGGGGCCCAGCAGCTGCTGGTCTTTATCTTCTCATGCACCTTGACCCTTGACTTAAAGGGCTCTGAGAGACACTTCCCCTGCCACCTGGAATTTGATATAAACTTGGAAATTGCTGATAAATCTATTTTTATTTATTTCTAACATATACCCTGCCAGCTTCGAGAGAGGATGTAAAGCAGCACAGATAAATCTACGTAACCTCCAGTGACAAGAACCAGGGCACAGTCTTCTCCCACATCTGCCGTGAAGGTCAGCCCGCCCCCACCCCTTCAGAGCAGATCCACAGCCATCCAGGGAGCAAACGTGGGAGGGAGGGGATGTGGGAGCTGCTGGTCAGAGGTGGCGCCCAGCCCAGCACCAGAGAGTCGCTGCCTGCCCGCACCTTTTACACCTGGCCATCTCCCTCCTGCCCTCCCTGCCTGCTGCTTCCACATCTCCGGTGGCCACACCACATCCATGCTGCCTCTGCTGTCCCTGAGGGGTTGCAGGGACAAGGGACATTAAGGGGAAAGCTGCCCGCCATAGCCACGAAAAAAAATAAAAATCAAGCCTACAGATGAAACCAAATCAGCAGTGGCTTTGAAAGAAGGGGGTGCTCACGTGCATTCATTTAACCCTAAACAAGCAACATAACAGTATCAAAAGAAGGAGGTGGGTGTCCTGGTCAGTCACGCTGCCCACCACGCTGCCCACCCTACCCCCGAAATCTAGCTGTCCTCAGAGATACCTGATCCCAAAAGCTTCGTTCATTCCCTGCGGGCAGCCTTAACTGTGCCATACTTTCTTCTCTCCTCTGACAACTTAAAGTTCCCATCCTGCAAGGGCCTCCCTGTCCTACAGCTGTCCTGCCCTCCCCACTCGCTAGCCTCTGTCTCCCTGAATGTCAGTGTCACCAACCATCTCAGCCTTCCGATTAGCACTCAAACCCCTTCCCTGTGACTCCCCAGCCCCTCAACTTCCCCACAGACACTAGTCAACAGGGCTATAAGCTCCTTGAAGACAGGCTGATGGGGCAGCGTGCAGGACACAGGAGAGGCTAGTACCTGCAGGCCCTGCTGTCATCCAGTCCTTTTGTTTTGTGGCCAAATTATCCAAATTCAAGCTTTAGGGCCCATGAGAATTGAGCAGAGTTGGAAAATGGGAAAGGGAAAGGCATGCTCTTGGCTAAAACACACATTTGCAGGCACTACCCCAGAAAGTCTATTTTAGGGTCCAGTTTGGGGTTCAGGAATGCGTATGTTTAACAAGGCCCCCTGGCTGTTCTGATGCATGGGATCATGCTTTGAGAAATAGATTTGACCCCAGCACCTTCGTAGGTGGAAAGAGCCCTGGCTGGGGCAACCAGTGCTAGAGCAAGGCTCTAGCCAGATCTGATGCCAGGTCAGTGAGATTCAGCAGGTAAACAGCCTGTCTGGACCTCAGACTCCTCATCAGTGAAACAAATTGGTAGGACAGGATTCCTCCAACTCTAAGAATATGAAACAGTCGCTAATATTTATTGAGCATCTATTGCATGCCAGATGCTATTCTGAGTCTTTTCTATGTTTTTTTCATCTATTCCTCACAACTTCCAGATGAAAGAGGTACAATGATTATCTCATTTTGCAGACAAGGAAACTGAAGAATGAAGTATTGGGTAATTTGTCCAGGCCACACCGCTGGTGATGCGAGACCCAGGATGGGAATCTAGGCAGGCAAAGTCCAGCACTAAAGCTCACCACAAGGCTATCATCCCAGAGATAGCCCAGGGTCCAACTTCATAGAGAGAGCAGGCAGGACACAGGTCACCTGGGTGGCTGCCATACAAGGCTCCAGCCAGACCCTCGGAACTGCCCCTAGGTCACCTATCTCAGTTTCAATACAAGTTTCATGGCATGAGATCAAAATTAGCCTCAGCCCACATGGGATAGGGGTGTCCAAAACTTAAGCAAAACCAGGGAACATTTTAAAAGCTGGAAGTAGGCACAAGGAGTGCGCAAGCCTCTCTGACTCCAGCAACTCCCATGGGGGAGGACAGGACTTGAGAGGTGCAGACACACCAGGAAAATTCCCATAAAGCCAATCTCTTACAAACTAGTGCAAGGAAGGAGAGAGAACTTGAGTGGGAATGGTGGGAAATGAGGAAGACAGACCTAAAACACAAAGAGACAAGGGACGGGATGGGACAGGACCAGGAGGGCTGACGCAGCGGAGGGCTGCAGCCAGCCCCAAACCGTGGAAACAGCTTTATTTACATAGTATCTTAACAAGGTTGCTTGTTAAGCACCAAATGATGTAAATCTTAGCACATGGGGTAAAGATCAACCTTAAAGAGGAAAAACTGTGAGCTTGCCAATAATAAGAAAAGTATGCATGGGCTACATGACTTCTGGCATGTGGAAAGAATGTTGTAAAAGGAGAAGTGGTTGGGGGTCGCTCCCCGAGTGTCTCCCAGGCTATGAGGGACCCTGCCACCTCATAGCCTGTTCCTCACACCAATCCACCAAGCAGGGCTTTGCAGGGCAACAGGCCACATGGCATCTTCCAAAGGCATAGACAGCACAGATTACACCTCAGGCCACAAAGTGGATGACTTAAAAGTTCCCTGGGGGATACCAAGAACACCTGCCACCTCTATGACAGCAGGAAAGCCAAGACAGCACCTTAGGACCAAGGTCACACTGGGGGAGGGGGCTGGACACACCTCTCCACTGCAGCCTGAAACCATGCGCAGGACCCGGGCAGAATCCTGAAAGGGAAGGAGATGCAAGGGACTGATGCACACACCCTGGATCCTTAGATCCCAACCCCTGGCTGGGGTTGATGAGGCTTGCATGGCATCTTCACCTCTGCTCCTACCCTCTCTGAGGCTTGTACACACATCCCTCCTCCCCTGTTACCCAATCCCACCTGTCAGAACCCAGCTTAAAAGACCCCTCCCTCAAGCTTGCCTGACAGCCCTTCCTATCAGCCTGCTGCAGGTCCACTTGCCTGTTCACTGTCTGCCCTTGGGACCTTTTTTGCACTGTGGGCTTGTAATGAGACTAGCTTGTTGCTTGGGAGCTGGGCCCCTGCATCTGCCTGAGTTAGAATCTCAGTTCTGCCCTTTGCAAGCTGTGAGACCTTGGCCAAGTCACTGAATGGCCCTTACGCCAATTTCCTCAGCTTTAGGTTGGAAATAGTAATTCTATCAAGCTCATTGGATGGCTGTGGGAATTCAATGGTGTGTGTAAAGGCCTTGGCAGCAGTGAATGTTAAGGATTACTCTTACCTCTTTGAAGGCTCATATATTTTAGATTTTGTCCATATTTCTATGATAGCAGGTGTCTTTATAACTCCCAACTAAGATAATAGCATCATACACTTTCTATGGAGGGGCTACTGTGGTCAAAGCTGAGTCTTTGGTTCCTGGGTTTTTCCTTAGGCGTCTCCAGGCTGGAGCCCCTTAGCCACCTGCTTCCCTCCCCCTTCCCTAGCCACTGCAGTGAGCCTTGAGCAGTTTCTACACTCCCTTTAGTCCCAGGTTTGAGAAGAGCCCTGGAGAGGGAGAGGAAAATGTTCTAGATCTCCTGCAGGGTGCTGCAAAGGGCAGTGAAGGAGAAGTAGATGTGGGGCTGAGTGTTCAGATGCCTGTGCAAGTGGGGTGGCCCATGCAATAGCATTTTGCTCTCTACCTCAGTTCTTGTGTCTGCTACTAACCAGCAATGTGATCGTGGTCAAATTTTTAACTTTGGAATTCTCAATTTCCTCACCTATGAATGGAAATTAGAATTTCTTCACAGTGCTATTATGAGAACTGCTTCTAGCAAACATTTATGGACTAATCTTGCCAATCCAGGAAGCTTCAACCAACCCTCTCCTACCCAATGAATCAAAAGGAGAGGACCCTGAGGAAGCCTCTCAGGCCACGTGCCCTTTGCCAGCACTGCCAACAGTCAGGTGGAGACTCGTATGAGAACATAAACTCCAGTTCTGGGGAAAAATGTGATGAATTCAACAGTATCAAAAATTCAGTGTTTCTTCACACATCTTTGACCCCCAAGCACCATATCATTATATGTACTTTCTGCTTTTTTTCCCACTCCAGGGTGCCCAGGGATATCAGAAGCCCAGGGCAGGGTTTTCTATGGGATATGCCCAAACTATGCAGGTTGTGTTGAGTTAAACCACAGACATTATGGGTAGAAGGGGATGTGTATACATTTGAATAAAAATTTCAATCCAAAGAGTGAAGCATTTGATGGGGGTGCTTTAGATGCATGTACTAAAAAATGAAATGCTTAAAATGGCAGGCAAAACTCTGCTAGTGGCAGGGGCCATGCTGGCCTATTAGTCCACAAGGCAAATCCATCCTGAGAAAATCTTTCCCCCGCTATCTGCACGGACAACCACTGTAACCCAAGAGAGTGAAAGGAAAAGAGAATTAACATTACGTTATTTAGAAATGTAAGAGGATTCTGTGAATAAAACGAAAGGAGGTCTTTGTTTCACAATCCACTTAATGGACAACAGTAGGTCCTAACTCTTCTTCTATAAAGTGGGTATTTTCAGAGCTCCTATCTCATAGAGTGGTTGGCAGATTAATTGAACTAATCTAATGCCATGGTCTAAATATTTGTGTCCCCTGCAAAGTCCATGTTGAGACTTAATCCCCAATGCAAGAGTATTAACAGGTGGGGCCTTTAGGAGGTGATTAGGCCAAGAAGGGATGGGATTAGTGTCTTCCTTTCTTCTTTCATATTTTAGACATGAGGGTCTTACTATGCTGCCAAGGCTGAAGTGCAGTGCCATGATCATAGTTCCCTGAAACCTCAAACTCCTGGGCTCAAGTGATCCTTTTGCCACAGTCTCCTGCATAGCTGGGACTTCAGGTATATGCCCCTGAGCCCTGCTTCTAAGGGATTAATGTCTTATAAAAGGGCTTGAAAGAGTGAGTCCATCCCTCTGTCTTTTCTGTCACATGAGGACATTGCAAGAAGTGCCATGGTGAAAACAGAGAGCAGCCCACCCCAGACGTGTAATCTTCTGACACTTAGATCTTAGACTTCTCAACCTTCAGAACTGTGAGAAATAAATTTCTATTATTTATAAATTACTCCAGTCTCTGATATTTTGTTATAGTAGCACGAATGGGGTAGGCCTTCCAGGTAATAAATTCACACGGCATATAACAAGCTTTTGACAAATGTGAGCTCCACTGCTGTCATCTTTGTTGTTCCTGTTCTTGAATTGTTAAAATTAAAGAATCATAAATTAGGAAAATAGGCACCCCCATCAAATGCTTCACTCTTTGGATTGAAATTTTTATTCAAATGAATACACATCCCCTTCTACCCATAATGTCTGTGGTTTAACTCAACACAACCTGCATAGTTTGGGCATATCCCATAGAAAACCCTGCCCTGGGCTTCTGATATCCCTGGGCACCCTGGAGTGGGAAAAAAAGCAGAAAACTCAAGTCAGGTGAAAAGATTGCCATTGAGGATTGGAAGAGGAGCGGCTGAAAAGAAAATGGAATTGGTCCAGAAGACACAGGCGCAAAAAAAGAAAAGAAAAGAAAGAGAAAGAGAAGAGGAGAGAAGGAAAGGAGAGGAGAGGAGAGGAGAGAAAGTAGGGGAGTGTGGAGAGCTCTTTAAAAGGCTCACTGCCCTCTGAGAAACCTGCAAAGGCGAGAAGAATGAGTTAACCTCTCAGGCCCTTTGAAGTACTTCCATGAACGGTGGAATCCCTTGGTTCACTCCTCGTTCAAATCCTGCTGACTTAAGGATCCCCCCCAACTTTCGACAGTGTGTACCTGAAAAGCCAAGTACCCAGGCATTGCAGGGAATTTCTCTCACTATTTAATAAGGAATGCCTGGAATATTCAGGCTGAGAAGTATTTCTTAATTTCCTGTGCAATCTGAAGGCATTATCCAAGGGTTATTTTTGTTTTGTTTTATTTAGAAGTGGGGTTGCTCGAGCATTCCTCTTGGACATGTTCAGATTTGAATTAATTAGAATTCCTGTACAGTTTCCTTCGGTTATAATTATAGCTTAATTTGATTGCTTAATAGCTCTGGTTTTCGTAATGTTTAGCACCTGTTGTAAATTGCACAAGCTAAATCACCTTCTACCTTCCACCATGTTTATGCCTAACTTTTGCCTTTTCCCTTTCAGCTAATGGGCTTGCGACAACAGCCACACGCTTTGCTCATCTCTGCCCTTTCCACCAAAGAACTCTCTTTTGCGAGGCTATTTAACCAGAGAAGAAGTGACTTTTACTTAAATGCCTCCTTAAGTCTGTTAGATTTTTTTAAGGGGAAAAAATTGAGGAAAAAAAAAAGAGTATTTCAGATGCTATAAACTCTGAGGACTGACCTCTGGTATTATGTAGACTTCCACTTAAGGGTCACCTTTTTGATGCACTGGACGTACGGAGTTTTTTCATTTCCCCTCCTTTCCTTTCTAGGATTATTAGACAGCAGTGGAAGCCCTGCATCATTAATTGATTTCTCCCATGCATTGTGCTATGATACAATTTTTCAAGGCTGTGCATAATTGTGTTCTCTGTGCCAGCGTTCTGTGTTCTGTCCTTGTCATATTGTCATTGAAGGCTGTTTCCACCCTCTGTAATTGGAGATGTTCTACTTTTGGACAAAGGTGTGGGGGCAGCTCAGGGGAACTGCGCTGACATTTACTTCATCAATTTATTTTTATTGTTCCTACATTTATTGCAGCTATAACAGCCCTTTAATAGTTATATCTCCTCCCTGTAGGGTATTCTGGTATTTGAAATTTTTTTAACTCATTTGTTCTCATAGATAACAGTAAAGTGCATTTCAGGATAACCTTTAGGTTTCAATCTCCTTTCTTCTTTTGGCTCTGAGGCAGTCTTTGCTTTAAACTTTTACTGCATTGCCAGTGTAAAGGCCAGAGTGCCAAGTTCATTCTAGCACTGGAGTAACCACAAATTAGTGGTCCTGAAAATTTCAGGGAGGTTAGTCCTAAACCAAGAGTGTGGTCATTACCATAATTCAAAACTGGTCATCCTTTTAATGGGGGGGGGGGGTGGTAAAGAAAGGTGGAAGGGAAAGGAGTAAGTCAGGGGTAACCAGAGAGAATCCCAGTAAATACTTACTGGGTCTCACATTACTATCCTGGTCAAATAAGGATTGTAATTAAATCTTGACAACCGAGGAAGCATCAGACTGGACCAGTTCTCAGTCTGCCCTTCAAGGCCAAAGACACAGGATACAATTAAGAGGCAACTCCACCTGGATTTACTGTTCTTCTTGTCTTTGGTTACCGTGACTCTCCCCCAAACCCCAAGATCACTCTCACCTCTCTTAGAAAATGTTATCTTAGTGTAATCTTGGCAATAAGTTGTTACCTGAAAGTCTAGTTTGTTTGTTTACCTTTCTATTTTCTACCAGCCCTGGAGAAAATAATAAACACTGATTTTGTCCTTTGCAATTTCCTACCCTATCCCTGGTAGAGAAAACATTCGTGTGGGCAAGAAACATTTCTAGACTTGTTTTTTAGGCCATGATACTAAGCCATTGTCTAACAGTTTTTGTTCCAACTGCTAGTTTTAAAACAATCAAGAAGAAGTTCATTCTTGTTTCTACCCTCCAGTTTCTGCAACAGAATCATTATCACATCTTTACTTTCGAACAGTGTCATCAGAACCTATCAGAAACAAAAGCCTGTATGTCATCAGAGAGGGCCAAACACCTTGTCCACCATCATAGTTCCAAATAATCAGCCAAGAAAAATGGTTCTGAATTTTATTCCAGTTCTAGAAACAGGTGTTTTTCTCTTCTCACTGTTCACATGAACATCGACTGTGAAGTTCTGATGTGTCCCCTTTGCCACCACTTATAAAAAGTAAGGTTGTTTCAAACGAAATGAACTCTCAAGATCTCAAGGATGGGTCTAGCAAGTCACTGGTAGAAGCACGTACAGGCTGAGTGGTCAAGGCAGTGGTCTGTGGTCGTGGTCCCTGTGCCCAGATTCCATCACGACCCAAGGCTTAGGACATCCTATTGAAGCTTCTACAGCCAGAGAAGGCTCCACTGCAGAGGCTCCTGTGGTGGGCTCTGCGGAATGTCTTCACTCTTCCTATTCTCCCCACCCCCTGTATCTTTTTTCATTTTTCCCGCCCCCTCCCACCACTTCCACTGCAAAAGGACATTTTACAGAAGACTTCTTCTATTGCCATGTTGATATATGAACTAAAACTTCAGAAGGGGAAAATATAAAATGAAGTAAATCAAGTGCAAAGCCAAGAAGGAAAAACATCCCAGACTAGCTCCATCCTGGAACCCTAGTTTGGGTAGTGAAGCTATACAAATGAGCAGTTCTAGGCCTCTGCTTCCCAACAGGGCTACACAAAAAGACACCCCAAAATAATGTGCCAAGTTTCTGATGAGGGTAGGATGTTTGGAGACTCAGTTGGGATTTTTTTCTAATTATTCTTATTCCAGTTGGATTTTATCCCTGGATAGTTACAGAAAGATACCACCAACAGGGCCATTAATTCAGATGAAAATATTTTAATGTTTCCTCATTATAGGTCTGGCTCAAAATTCCAGGTCTTGCTTAGTCAGGTTCCTGACTTGTTTCCTCATCTTTGAAAACCTACAAAGGAAAGTAATAATGAGCAAATATGACTCAGCCCAAGCCCTGGTGGACTTGAAGAAGGTGCCCATCACCCTGGCAGGCCAGAGGCAGCAGACCTTCTAATTTCTCTGCCCAGTGGCAAGAGTCCTTCTGTACCACTCATCATCAGAATCATGGATATGGAGTGGCGCCTGTGGCTCAGTGAGTAGGGCGCCGGCCCCATATACCGAGGGTGGCGGGTTCAAACCCAGCCCCGGCCAAACTGCAACAAAAAAATAGCCGGGCATTGTGGCGGGCGCTTGTAGTCCCAGCTGCTCTGGAGGCTGAGGCAAGAGAATCACGTAAGCCCAAGAGCTGGAGGTTGCTGTGAGCCATGTGACGCCACGGCACTCTACTGAGGGCAGTAAGGTGAGACTCTGTCTCTACAAAAAAAAAAAAAAAACAGAATCGTGGATATAGTGGATATAACTTACAGGCACTAACCAGCTCCACGTTTCACTGTGCACAGTCAACTTAATTTTCAAAGACTAAGACTAGAGTTGCCAGGGTCTAAATTACTAAAATTGAGAACAGTTAAGTTTGGTCAACTTTGGTTTGTTTTTTTGTTTTTGTTTTTGTTTTGAGACCGGGTCTCTCACCCTGTCACCCTGGGTAAGTGCTGTGGCATCCTAGCTCACACCAACCTTAAACTCTTGGGCTTGAGCAATCCTCTCGCCTCAGCATCCCAAGTAGCTGTGACTATAGGCATACACCACCAAACCAGGCTAGTTTTTCTATTTTTAGTAGAGAAGATATCTCACTCTTGCTCAGGCTGCTCTCAAACTCCTGAGTTCAACCAATCTACCCACCTTGGCCTCCCAGAATGCTAGGATTACAGACATGAGCTACCATGCCCAGCCCAATTTTGCTTTTAAACACGCATATGTATCTCCACATAATCAAGTCAAGATGCAGGTCACAATTAATGTGAGGTAAGCTTGACAACCGCAGCTTTACAACAAGAAAGAAGACCTTTCCAGAAGGGGAGGGTTATCTTTGGACTCCAAGATGAGCCCTGAAGGCCAGGTGGGCACCAGGTAGCCTCCTGAGCAGCAGACCAAAGATGGCACGGAAAAGAATAGGAAACATGCCCTACTCCTTCAAATCTGAAGGTGTAACAATAGCAGCAAGACAGGGCTAGGGCAGGTACAGAGAAGGCCACCTGAACAAGGAATGAAAGAGAAAGAGACCCATAATGGAAGGTCTGATTACACTGTTCTCTAACCAGCCTTGGGCAGTCCTTTGTGAGAGCATGCAGGGTAGTGTCAGTCGGTGGGGAAACTCCCATGCCAATCCCATCCTCTTTCAAATGCTACACTGGGTACAGCTGGTGTCGAGTATGAGTAAAGAGTAAAGTGACAGTTGCCCAGGGCTGAGGACTCTATGCCCCCTCCCATTTTGCTTCTTCACTCTCCACCTTCACCCACTATAATAGACACCTATTATGTTTCAACTTTTATCTTCTATCTGTGATTTTCTGGGATTGGTTCAGAAGTGATGAAGTGATGCCATGTTCATTTGCCATTTGGTTCTTCAGACTGATCTTAAGTTTCTTTTTTTTTTTTTTTTTTTGTAGAGACAGAGTCTCACTGTACCGCCCTTGGTAGAGTGCCGTGGCGTCACACAGCTCACAGCAACCTCCAGCTCCTGGGCTTACGCGATTCTCTTGCCTCAGCCTCCCGAGCAGCGGGGACTACAGGCGCCCGCCACAACGCCCGGCTATTTTTTTTTGTTGCAGTTTGGCCGGGGCTGGGTTTGAACCCGCCACCCTCGGCATATGGGGCCGGCGCCCTACTCACTGAGCCACAGGCGCCGCCCGATCTTAAGTTTCTTTAATTTGTTTTGGCCTGCCATAACAGAGAGTCTTACAGAGATAAGGAACTTTATATTTGTTGATCTGACAAAGAAAATACAGTGGTGGATTTCAAGGACTACTTTAAAACACATACATGGCTAGGCACTTAATTTTTGTGAATAGTACCCTTTGGATTTGTAGAATGCACAACCTGTGCAACTGGACATGGTGGTTCAGTTAAAATATTTTCTGAAATCTATCACTATTGATATTTCTTTGGTTGTATTGACATCAATAAGATGCCAGTTTTAGGATTTTATTTTAAAGATAATATATGCTTATTATAAATAAAACTATTAAAGTTCACAGGGCATAAAGTTAAAAATCAAAGCACTCTTCTCTATTAGTATCCCCTCTAGTCCCACTCTCACAGGTAAAAACTGTTAATTCCTAACAACTTAATGGGACATCTCAAGCAACTGGAAAAGGAAGAACATTCCAACCCCAAACCTAATAGAAGAAAAGAAATAACCAAAATCAGAGCAGAATTAAATGAAATTGAAAACAAAACAATTATACAACAGATCGGCGCCTGTGGCTCAGTGAGTAGGGCGCCGGCCCCATATGCCGAGGGTGGCGGGTTCAAACCCGGCCCCGGCCAAAAACTACAACAAAAAGAAAAAATAGCCGGGCATTGTGGCGGGCGCCTGTAGTCCCAGCTGCTCGGGAGGCTGAGGCAAGAGAATCGCGTAAGCCCAAGAGTTAGAGGTTGCTGTGAGCCGTGTGACGCCACGGCACTCTACCCGAGGGCGATACAGTGAGACTCTGTCTCTACAAAAAAATAAAATAAAATAAATAAATAAAAAATAAATAAATTAAAAAGTTGATTTTTTGAAAAGGTCAATAAAATAGATAAACCTTTGGCTAACCTAACCAGGAAAAAAAAGAGTAAAATCTCTAATCTCATCTATCAGAAACGACAAAGACAAAATAACAACAGACTCCTCAGAAATTAAAAAAATCCTTAATGAATATTACAAAAAATTTTATTCTCAGAAATATGAAAATCTGAAGGAAATTGACCAATACTTGGAAGCACGTCACCTTCCAAGACTTAGCCAGAATCAAGTGGAAATGTTGAACATGCCAATATCAAGTTCTGAAAAAACATCAACCATACGAGATCTCCCGAAAAAGAAAAGCCCAGGACCAGATGGCTTCACGTCAGAATTCTACCAAACCTTTAAAGAGGAACTAATACCTATATTACTCAACTTGTTTCAAAATGTAGAAAAAGAAGGAAGACTACCCAACACGTTCTATGAAGCAAACATCACCCTGATCCCCAAACCAGGAAAAGACCCAACAAGAAAAGAAAATTATAGACCAATATCACTAATGAATATAGATACAAAAATATTCAACAAGATCCTAACAAACAGAATCCAGAAACATATCAAACAAATTATACATCATGACCAAGTCAGTTTTATTCCAGGGTCTCAAGGCTGGTTTAACATACGTAAATCCATAAGTATAATTCAGCACATAAACAAATTAAAAAACAAAGACCATATGATTTTCTCAATCGATGCAGAAAAAGCTTTTGATAATATCCAGCATCCCTTCATGATCAGAACACTTAAGAAAATTGGTATAGAAGGGACATTTCTTAAACTGATAGAGTCCATCTACAGCAAACCCACAGCCAATATTGTATTGAATGGAGTTAAACTGAAAGCATTTCCACTCAGATCAGGAACTAGACAAGGCTGTCCATTGTCTCCATTGCTCTTTAACATTGTGATGGAAGTTTTAGCAATCACAATTAGGGAAGAAAAGGCGATCAAAGGTATCCATACAGGGTCAGAAGAGATCAAACTTTCGCTCTTCGCAGATGATATGATGGTATATCTGGAAAACACCAGGGATTCTACTACAAAACTTTTAGAAGTGATCAAGGAATACAGCAGCATCTCCGGTTATAAAATCAACATTCATAAATCGGTAGCCTTTATATATACCAACAATAGTCAAGCAGAAAAAACAGTTAAGGACTCTATTCCGTTCACAGTAGTGCCAAAGAAGATGAAATATTTGGGAGTATATCTAACAAAAGATGTGAAAGACCTCTATAAAGAGAACTATGAAACTCTATTCTGAAAAGAAATAGCTGAAAACATCAACAAATGGAAAAACATATCATACTCATGGCTGGGAAGAATCAACATTGTTAAAATGTCCATACTACCCAAAGCAATACACAATTTTAATGCAATCCCTATTAAAGCTCCACTGTCATACTTTAAAGATCTTGAAAAAATAATACTTCATTTTATATGGAATCAGAAAAAACCTCGAATAGCCAAGACATTATTCAGAAATAAAAACAAAGCAGGAGGAATCACGCTACCAGACCTCAGACTATACTATAAATCGATAGTGATCAAAAAAGCATGGTACTGGCACAAAAACAGAGAAGTAGATGTCTGGAACAGAATAGAGAACCAAGAGATGAATCCAGCTACTTACCATTATCTGATCTTTGACAAGCCAATTAAAAACATTCAGTGGGGAAAAGATTCCCTATTTAACAAATGGTGCTGGGTGAACCGGCTGGCAACCTGTAGAAGACTGAAACTGGACCCACACCTTTCACCATTAACTAAGATAGACTCTCACTGGATTAAAGATTCAAACTTAAGACTTGAGACTATAAAAATACTAGAAGAGAGTGCAGGGAAAACCCTTGAAGAAATCGGTCTGGGCGAGTATTTTATGAAGAAGACTCCCCGGGCAATTGAAGCAGCTTCAAAAATACGCTACTGGGACCTGATCAAACTAAAAAGCTTCTGCACAGCCAAGAACACAGTAAGTAAAGCAAGCAGACAGTCCTCAGAATGGGAGAAGATATTTGCACGTTATGTCTCCGACAAAGGTTTAATAACCAGAATCCACAGAGAACTCAAACATATAAGAGAAGAACAAGTGATCCCATCGCAGGCTGGGCAAGGGACTTGAAGAGAAACTTCTCTGAAGAAGACAGGCGCACGCCTACAGACATATGAAAAAATGCTCATCATCTTTAATCATCAGAGAAATGCAAATCAAAACTACCTTGAGACACCATCTAACTCTAGTAACATTAGCCCATATCACAAAATCCCAAGACCAGAGATGTTGGTGTGGATGTGGAGAAAAGGGAACACTTCTGCACTACTGGTGGGAATGCAAATTAATACATTCCTTTTGGAAAGATGTTTGGAGAACACTTAGAGACCTAAAAATTGCCATTCAATCCTATAATTCCTCTACTAGGTATATACCCAGAAGACCAAAAATCACATTACAACAAAGATATTTGCACTAGAATGTTTATTGCAGCCCAATTCACAATTGCTAAGTCCTGGAAAAAGCCCAAGTGCCCATCGATCCACGAATGGATTAATAAACTGTGGTATATGAACACCATGGAATATTATGCAGCCTTAAAGAAAGATAGAGACTTTACCTCGTTCATGTTTACATGGATGGAGCTGAAACATAGTCTTCTTAGTAAAGTATCTCAAGAATGGAAGAAAAAGTATCCAATGTACACAGCCCTACTATGAAACTAATTTTTGGCTTTCATATGAAAGCTATAACCCAGTTATAACCTAAGAATTTGGGGAATGGGGAGAGGGAGGAGAGGGAGCAGGGAGGATGGGCGGAGGGAGGGTGATAGGTGGGATTACACCTGCGGTGCATCTTACAAGGGTACATGTGAAACTTAGTAAATGTAGAATATAACTGTCTTAACACAATAACTAAGAAAACTCCAGGAAGGCTATATTAACCAGTATGATGAAAATGTGTCAAACTGTTTATAAAACCAATGTATGGTGCCCCATGATCGCATTAATGTACACAGCTATGATTTAAAATTAATAAAAAAAAGAAAAAAACTGTGAACTCCTCCTAAAATTGTGTTGTACACACATAAGAATATATTTCATATGAATAGTTTAATATAAAAGAGATCATACTCTACATATTGTCTTAATACTTGTTTCTTTTTCTTAACATATTTGAACACATTTCTATAAAAATATAGGAAGATCTATGTCATTTTTTTTAGCAGCTGTGCAGAATTTCATTGTATCAAAGGGTCATTACTTGTTTAACTATCCCCCTTCCAATGTACACTTAGGTTGTTTCTAATTTTTTCAATTATAAACAACTTTGTAATAAACCTTCATTTCTATATGTGTGGAGATATATCCATATACACATATATACAAATGTATGTAGGCTAAATTATTAGAAATGGCATTTCTGGGTCAACAGAAAGGCCCATTTTGAATTTTGATAGATATTATCAAACTGTCTTTTTAAAAAACAGTATTTATTTACATGTTCACCAACACCAAGAGTATGCTAACTAATACTCTTGTAACACTACACATTATGAGACTCTTGAGACTTTGCCAATTAAATAAAATGAAAATGATATAAGATTTAATCTGATTTTTTAAAACAATAAGACAATCTCTTGCATATTCGTTCTCCACTTATCCATCTTTTTCTTTGAAATATATATTCATGAGCTTTTCCTATTTTCTTATTAATATATTTGTCTTTTTATTCATTTATTGATTTCTCTTTGGAAAAATATGTTACAAAGATTTTCCCCAGTCACTCTTTTTTCCCCACTTTATGATATTTTTGTTATATAGAACTAGTTGGCCGTGTTTTATTTCCTATATTTATAGTTTTGATATGCAGAAGTTCCAGATTTTATGTTGTCAAACTAATCAGTTTTCTTTTGTAAGTTCCATGGTTTCATGTCATATTTGGAAATGTCCACTGTACTCAAATGCCATTAAAAATTTTATTGACTTTTTATAAGTATACTTTAATGTATACTTATATATTTTGACTTTTGACTTTTAAAGATATAGATTGATAATTTTTCCAAATGACTTGCCAACTGTTCCAACACCAATTATTGAATAATACATCAAGTATTCCTTGATTTTCAATACCACTTTTATAATTTAACAGAATCCCATATATATGTGGCTGTACTCTTGACTTTTATTTTGTTCTACTGCTTTTTCTTGTTCCTGAATTTGTACCATACTGTTTTGTTACTATAACTTTACAATGTAGTTTTGGTCTGGTAGAATGCTTTTCTTAAAAAAAAATAAAAATGGAGTTTATAAAAAGCACAAAACTGTCAGGACATTATCCTACACTAAATTTTTCTTTCCCTGAAGGATATTTATACAAAGAATTTAATTTTTTTTAAAGAGTATAAAATCTATTAACTGAATAATAATATGAAGTTACTATATTAATTGCTAGGAGAATGGACAGAAAAGATAAAGCAGAGACCACGACCTAAAGAAATTATTTAGATAACAAATTACCAGACCACAAATACCAAGGCAATTAAAAGAAAAGGCAACCCCTGAGTTTAAGTGATCAGAGAAGAGGTCTCAGAGGTAGGGATGGTGATGGATGGGTATAAACACCATTCAAAGAGTCCTTGAATTATCAGTGGGTCCCTTTCCCCCTAGAGATCTGCTCACAGGCTTTATATTAATTGCTAATAATAAAAACTGACATTCATTCAGTTTACTGTTTACTAGGCACTGCTCTAAGTGTGTTATATACAAACTTACAGCAACCCTACAAAGTAAGTATACACTCTCATTAGGTCTATTTTATATAAAGACAAACTGAGGCACATGCCCAACATTGCCAAGCTACTAAGTAATAAAGCAGAATTTGAACAGAACACAAGCTGTCTGGCTCCAAATTTTCATCTTTAATCATTACACTTTACAGTCTCCGAAGCCAGAGACAGGACTTGATCCAAGGCACCACCTTTGCCTAGAGCATGCCCCAGATGATAAAACTGTCTAACAGGGAAAAGTTGCCAACACTACCCCAATGTCCCACGTGTGTTCAGATTGCAGGCGCACACCTTAATAGACAGCCTGAACTTCCTGAAGGGATGAGGCACCTGGGCCACTGGCGCTGGCCAGAGTTTATAGTTGATTCCCCTCCACGCTTGCAGCTCCTCTCCTGCAGGGGAAGCCAACAGTTCATGCTCTTGCACACTCTTCAGGCCTCCGGTGCAGTCTGGTCACCTGGATGACCCCTGCCCACCTGGGACCAGGGTGGCCTCTGTCTGACCTCATCCAGGCTGACAGCTGGCGTCGCACTCAGCCAGACAGCCGGCGCTCTAGGCCGGACAGAGCACTGTCTCCTGCCCTGCCTTACAAATAGGGGAGAGAGCAAGCAGGCCACTCCTGTTCAGCCGTGGTCTCAGAGGGGGGCAGGTCCCTAGAATTAAGGAGATAGGATGAAACAAAATGCCAGCTGCAAGTATTTCTGACTTTAAGAGAAAAGCAGGGCCCATGGCCTCCTGAAGTCCGGTGCCAGGAATTGTTGAAAACAAAAGGCCCTCTGGTAGGCAGGGTCAGGCAGGAGCACAAAGCCTCATTGTTAGGCTACACCAGCGGTTTTTCCAACTTCTCTTTTTAAGCCACGGAACTGTTTGTAATCCCTCAGCCATGCCCTCGACGTCTGGAAGGGCTTTCAGGTGGAGCCCGTTACCAGGAAGAAAACAATGGTGCTCTGAGCCTATCGCAAGCAGACAAGGCATTGAGACAACGGTGCAAAATGTCAATTTTCCCATCGAGTTGCCTTTCATTCCTTACAGAGGCTGTCTCGTATGAGTGTCTGGGAGTCCCTTCCCTAAAAGCCCCCCTCCCTCTTCTCCCAGTCCCCTAAACATGAAAAGTGGTGACGTCTGGATGACACTTGCTCCTGGCTACATTCTGGAAGGGCAAGGCTGGGTCTTTGCCTATCCCAATCTCTGAGCCAGAAACTCCCTCCTCTTGTAACATAGACAGCCTCTCAACAGCAGCGCCACCATGGGGTAGGGTGCTAATAAATCTCTGCCTCTTCCCCATCATCCACTGCCTACTAGAGGGAAGAAAAGGTAAGGGAGAAGGGGACTGAAATCCTGACCCTGACCCATCATTTTTTCAAAGAATACCAGATGCAGAGAGTAGGGACTGCAATACTGCTCTGGCCCAAGCAGGGGCTGGCCTTCAGCTCTCTCGGCATCACCACCTCACAGAAACTGATCTGCAATCCACAAACCTGGATACAACTGGGATAGATTCTTGCTGGGAAGTCATCTAAATCAGGGCCCCAAAGTCTGTCCACTGCACGAGAAAGCACCATGAAACAAAGATTCTTTACGTTGTAGGAGTCACAATGTATCCTATTCCTTTGGGAATAGGATAAAAGTGGAAAAGCTGATACATACACTACCTTCTGTCCAATTCTGAGAGATACACAAACCCTCCACAAATTCAAGGCCCTCAGGTTAAGAGCCTTGGGTGCAGTTTTAGAGCCATCTTGTACCATTTCAGAGTCTATTCCATCTAGATTCTCATCAAGTCCATTTTCTCTTCTGGGCTCATAGCGAAACTACATCTCCCAGCCCCCTTGCATGGATCTATGACTGATTCTTGTCAGTGGAACTGAGCAGAAGTGACATGTGTCTCCTCTGGTTGGAGATATTAGGAGCAGACACAGCTTCTCCCCTCTATCTTCCATGACCTGCCAGTTAGATGACTCCAAGGATACTTTGAAGTCACCCATTAAGCCTTTTGTAGCTTAAGCCCCTGAAAGACAACATAGAACAGAAACACCTCCTTACCTCGAGCAATCTAGAGAGAACTGTGACATACATTAGAAATAAAGCTTTATTTTCATATGCCACTGAGATTTGGGAATTATTCGTTATAATACCTGGCATAATTACCCTAACACAAAATCCTTCACAAATGTCCAGCCCAAGCTCTGCCTTTCACCCAGATGAGTTCTCAGCCCTAGCTGAACATCACAATCACCTAAGGGTCTTGAAAAGAATGTAAGAAGGAAGGGAAAGTGGGGGAGAAAAAAAGCAAAGGAAAGGAAGGGAGGAAAGCAAAAAGGAGGGAAGCAAGGAAGGGAAGAAACGGGGCAGGGAAAGAGGGAAGGAGAGAGGGAGAGAAGAAAAAGAAGATTCTGATTTAATTTAGAGCACTATAGCCTGTGCATCATAAACTCTTAACAGTCCCTTGGACAATCCCAGTGGGCAGCCCAGCCTCCCAACTCAGACACTGGCAGGCAAGTGGGAACCATAGGCACTGATCCCATGGAAAGTCCCCACTCCCTTCCCAAAGACTGAATGAATGACAACACAAGAGCTGGACGTCTGACAACAGACTGGCAGACCCACAGAAGCTGACCTTAAGGTTTCAGGCCCCTGAGGGACCCCTCTCAGTGTAGGCTGGTTTCCTTTCAATGTATCGGAGACATGCCTTACTTGTGTGGTTGACCCTCAAGAAAGCCACCTTGTGTAGCAGCTGCAGGTGGCCAGTGAGAGGCCAGGTTAGGGCCAATCCATTCCTAGCACAAACTGGAATCTATGGTCTACAGAGCTGTGTCCATGGTGGAGAAACCAGTCAAATCCACCCATGTCACGAGGCTGACAAATTGTCTTAGGTGCTAATCCTTTGCATGTTCACTTAACTTGCCAGAGTGAGTCTGGTGACAAAGACAGGAGCCATCACAGTCTCCTTGGAGGCTCTGTTAGGAACTCACATAGGGTGATGCTCTTCCTCTACTTGGGCTCCTCCACGAGGTCTGGAGGACAGCAGGTAGCTAAGCCCATCCACGCAGCTCTCTGCCACAAGCCACTATGCTCAGGGTGACCTCAGCAGCACAGTGGCTGACATTAGTGAACACTCATTCTATGCAGGGCTAGATGCTGAGCTCTTCACCTCTAGGACCTCATTTGAGGTCCTCATCACAACTCATAAGAAGTACCAGTCATATTTACATTTTAACTTTGCCCCAGAGAAGTTAAATAACTATCCCCACATCACACAGCCAGGGAGAACACCAGTCCTACTACTTCTAACACCAGTCCTAACTACTTCTACCCAAACTTCTCAAATCATTTTTACAAAGACACGCACTCCTGAGTAGTGGGAGGCTTCACTAGTTATCATGTCTTACCATCTGGGAACGTCAAGAGGCCTCAGACCAGCTACTAGGGGCTCCCTTGGGAGGAAAGGACTCCTGGTTGCGGAGGCGAGGCGCCGGGGTTGCGTAGGAGGCGGGGCTTGCGTGGGAGGTGGGGCTTGTGCGGGAGGCGGGGCTCCTGTGGGAGGCGGGGCTTTCCCGGGGTGGGGGGCTTCCCACCAAAGGATCTCAGCCTCTCGCGCAGAACCCCTGCCAGTTTCCTGTCTTTGCTCAGATGCGTTGGACACTTTTTGTCTTTAAGTCCATTTCGCCTGTTATTACACGTTCCTTTGTGCAATTTTTAAAAATCTATAATTTATGAAAGCTGTCATTCGATAAGGTCTTTACTCTCCCTGGCTGGAACTTCTTCTAAAGTACTTCTCAGTAGGCAGTGAATCACTCCCCTTTGATTACCATGTGATTAGTTTGTTCAACTGATGGCCTTTCTTCTCTAAGATACCCATTGTGTCTTTTGCCTCCTATGCAGTTCTTAAGAATTTAAATGAGCCATTTTATTTCTTCCTCCAAGCCGGAATCTGCACACCCGGCCCCACCCTTCGGCCGCCCCTTTTAGTGCATCTAATAAACAGCGCAGTTTCCGAGGGCCTCCTCTAATGGGGAATTTTATGTTGTTTCTGACATTGTTTGTTGGGCTTCCCACAAGACCGAATGCTGCTAAGGATTGAGAGACAGTGACATAAATGTCAGGGAAACGCCTCGGCAGTGTCAAGCCTCATCAGACGCTTGCACTTGGGGGCCAACCACAGACACCATAAAACTCAGAGCGCGCCCTCTCTCCGAGCACGCTTGGAGTCTGGCAGATGGGGCAGGGCAGAAGAGAAGGCCCAGGAACAGGATGAAAGGGGATGGAGAACAGTTTCGCTGGGATGCTGAACTCGACTTGGATGCATCCTGTGTTTCCTTTTAGGTCACTCTTCTCCTGGAAATACCCACAGGCAAAGCCATTTCACCCATCAGGAGCTGTAGGCACAGTGCCTAGGGGATGTGAGCTTGTCAAAGGCCAAAAAAATGTTTAAGATGAAGAAAAACTGGCTCCAAAAGACAAAACAAGCTGTGACATTAAAATGGCAATTATAGTAATAATTAACAAAGCAAATTATAAAAATTATTTTACAGCAAAAATATGTCCATACATATAGACAGTGAAATACATTAACATAAAGATTAACATAATATGCAACAAAGATTCCAAAACTAAAAGTGCCTTTGGCCCTAAAGTGGCCCGATCTACTAATCCAAAACACATTTTCATGTGCCTGGACAGATCGTTTACACATAAAGCACACTGGTAATATTCAAGTTCTTCAGCAGCATGCCAGGTACATTTAGAGGAACAAAGGTAATGACCCTCACAGATATGAGAATCTATTTGACTAAGCCCTGAAGAACAATTCACTTACTTATTCACTCAGTATTTTTTGAGCACCTTTTAGATGCAATGGTCTCAACACTGAGAATAAAATAATGAACAAAAGATAACAAAAACCCTTGCCCTCCTGGAGCTTCTGAGTCCTGTGAACAATGGTATAATAAAGTACTGAGTTTAACATAAGTACCAATAATAAAATGCCGAGTGACCACTTTAAACAGAGCACAGTAAGACATGTAGGGGTCAGCATTGCCTACATGGCCAAGGACAACTCAGGGCAGGAGGGAGGGTGTGAGATGGGTCTGGTGGCTGGATCACCTGCTCTGCAGCCTGTGCTCCTCTACAGATGTATACAGTGAAGTAAAAGGTCTGTTTTTGCCCACAGGAAGATAATATATATGTAGATGAGATAATGTGTGTGAAAAGGCACGTTGCAAACTCTCAAGTGCAATGTGAATTATCTGTCTTATTATGTATGTGACACATTCTGTTTATGCACCTGAGTAGAGATGCTGGAGTCATTGTGGAGAAATCCATGTTCAGTCATTTTCTACTCTCAATTTTTACCCAGATATTTCTCTGTTAAGTTGAGCCAGCTTGTACATAAATATCCCAAATCCTCTTTGGTCACACTTTGGAATCCCACTGTGGTACTGAGAACAGTAGCCACCTCACAGCATTCAGAGAAAAGACAAAGCCCTTTGAGACTTTATTGAAATGGGCTATGATTACTGAAAGCAGGAGAGGGATTTGGATGGGAGGTGAGTTTATGTTCTATTGAGGGCATCCCAAATACAGATTCCAAGATATGACCCAAAGCCTGGATTCCCTGGGGTTTAGCACCAGTGGATTTTGGCAAAGCAAAGAGTCCATTTCCCTTAGTGGTGTAGCAAGTTTACACTGTCTCAAGCTCCTTGAGTATCATGGTAACTTGAGGTTCAAAATAAACTCATAAGTAAATAAAGAAATATCATGTATTAGTTACATGATAACAAAGGGGATGGGGACACTTTAGGACCATTTGATGGATGTAGAAAGTAAGATAAAGCCTTCTGAAGCAGGCTGCCCAAGGTCACTCTGACTGGTCATAATAAAGGAACTCAGCTTTTATGTCATAGTCTACAATTCCTCTCACCAAGACTCTTTCTAAGGCCCTGGTGCCAACAGCTGCTGGAGATCCTTCACCTTAGAGGATCACCAGAAGAAGCCTAAGGTTGACTTCCTCTGAGATGACCAGAATTATTTTCTGAGTAAATACCTACCATTAATTTCTCCCATTACACTTTTTTGCACTTGTTCAGTTGTCCAAGAAATTCTCTCTACCAAATACATACCTAACATACAAACACACCCATGTGTACATGATGTGAATTCTTTCCAAAACCTATTCCTCAAGTACCTATCTTCTAGGGCTGTCATATTTAGTAAATAAAAACACAAGATATGCAGTTAAATTTGAATTTCATGTAAATAACAAATAATTGTTTAATACTATATATAAATATGTCCCAGTCAATATTTGGAGTACATTTATACTGAAACAGACTCTGTTGTTTATTGCATTGCCACAAAATTGGTAGTTCAAAAGGGATAAGTGGTCTATAAGCTTCATAAGACACAAATCAAATGCTCTCTTCCAAAGGTAAGAAGTGAATTTAGTTGTTTAATTGTCAAAGAATTTGGGGATGATAGAAAAGCTAAAAATAATTTTACCCCTGACTCCAAAGAGATGACACCTAAAGTAATCAAGACTACAAGAATTAACTTAATCTATGAATGCGTAAAGTCAGATCCCTCACTGCAAACACTATAACTCTTGTACCCAAGAAGCTGTTTGTACCCAGTATGAACCCCAGTGGCCATGAGCATGGTCATTTCCTTGCATCCTTCCTCATGGGTACCAAAACTTCCTGCTTTTCTGTCATGACAAACTGTGCCATAACAAGCCTTATGCCCTCGTTGGAGAATAGGTAAGTTCGATTCTTATTTGTGGAAAGAAGAAAATGCAATGCACGTTGGATGCCATATTTTCCACAGTTTAGCTTAAGTTGGATAAATCTGTAGAGTCAGAAAACAGAAAGGTCTGGGGAAAGGTATCATTGCTTCTTCTGGGGGACAGAATCTGGGGCTGAAGAGAAAGGGGATTGGGCACCCCAAAATGAACAAAGCAAACAAATCATTGATAAGGCACCAGCAAGCTTTCTCTCCTACCACTGAGTGAATACATACTTACTGATATGTCTCAACAATAAAGGGAAAGATTGTCCCAAGGAGGAGAGAGTTCACCCATGGAGAATTGAAGAGCTCATGAGGGGACTCATTTGTATTTTCAATGTCAGGACTTGGGGTGGCGTAGGGGGCAGAAGCCTTCAAGAGGGATATTTCTGAAACTTCAGCTCAACCTCCACCCAAGTAGGAAGACAATTCTTTTAGTGATTTTAATCCTATCATATCGATATTTGTTTCAGAATGAGGGGTCCTGAGAACAAGAAGAATGAAGGAGACCTTTCATTTCTTTGCTAGTTGTATGTAATATTTAGCATATTGCAATGTATTTACAGCATACCAATCCTACCAACTTCAGATGAAGAGACACCATTTTTGAAGGTGTATGAAGAACTGTGAACTTTCCTGGGGAAACTACTAGAGGATTAGTTGCAGGAGTGTATGATGGGAGAGGGAAGGTTCTCGCAGTTAAGCCATCCTCCTCTCAGCCTACACTGTCACTGACCACTGACAAGGTAAGCTGAACCCAGACAAAGAGGAAAAAAAATGGGAAACCTAAGTGAGCTTGGTGGGGAGGGATGGGGAAGAGGGGGTCAGGAAACAGAGATCTAGACAAGCTGTGGAAACCCACACTGGGCTGCAAGCTTGGCCAACCCTCTCTCTACCCATTGTCACACAGACACAAACACAGGACCTGCCTTCAGGGATTGGAGTCCAAAAGGGAAGACAGAGTTATCAAAGGCAGTTATGTGATGCCTTAAGCAGCACGGGTTGACCAGTGGGTACAAGTGCATGTGTAGGGTCTCTTGCAGTGACAAAAACAGAAGAGAGAGAAACATGCTGGAAAGAAACATCAGATATTTCTCCAAAACTGTGAAACAGCAAAAGTTCTGAATTTTCTTGAACTTCCTTGTTGTAGTATATGATTCAGAACATAGATTCCAAAGCAATTCTGCCTCTATTTGAAACCAAGTCCCATCATTTCCTACCTCTGTGATCTTGACAAATTGCTTTACCATTCTGAGCCTGGGTTCCCCATCTCTGAGAGCGAGATGGCATATTACACATTATGCAGTTATTGTGAGAATTTAATGAGTACTAACATATGTAAAGCCCAGCAGCTGACACAAGATAGAGCTTGGTGTGCATTAGCCATCATTACCATGGCATGTAACGTTTAATATTGTTTTCGTATTAGATTGCACATGGATATGAAGACACCTTAACTCAGGGTTTAGAGTCTCTACAATCTTAACATGGCAAGGTGATATACAGTGAGGCAGAGGCATGCCCAGGGCAATGTCGGCTACATCCCCCTGCAAGGTCCTCATCACTCAGATTGCAGAACGGTATTGAAGGAGGGCTTCCTTTGGGAACCTTCTGAGCTAAGTCCTGAAAAACTTAGAGGAAGAGGAGCAGTGTATGTGGAGACCAGAGGCAAGAAATGGGAAGGACACAAATGTGATATGACTGCAGGCAGCAAAGCTGGACAGCAGGGCCACTCAGACACATCTGCCCGAGCCCAGGCCAGAGGCTCTGGCTTGAAACCAAGTAGCATCAGCGTACAGGAAAGCTATGTCCCCTTTAGAAGAGGGTTCCCCTAAGGATGGGACTTGGTTGTGAAGGTGACATGGAATTTTGCTTCTTCCCAACTGTTGTCTTAGACAACTGCAAAGATGTTGACGCCATTCGGGGAAACAGGACACACTGGAAGAGGAGATGAGATGGGGCGGGAGGAGTGAGGGAGGTGGGAAGTGCGCTGAGAAGGAGCCAGGTTGTGGCTTCTACGTGGAACCACTTATCTTTGAAATTCTTATAAAACAGAGGGAAGTGTGAACGCTAGTAGGTAATTGGATACACAGGGAAAATATTTAAAGCTCCAATGGTCATCTCTGACATTATGTAGAATCCTTCTTCTGTAGAATGAGTCATTCCACATGGCTTTTACAGTTCCTGGGAGATGACAAGTATGGCAACAATGTGCACTGAGCACTTACACTGAGGTAATGCGTGTTTTGCATACATTAACCCTGGGAGGCCCTGTTAATAACCCATTTTACGGTTAAGAACACTGAGGTTTGGAGCTAAAGATTAAGAAACTTGACTGACACCACCACAGCTGGCACATACCACAATCCACACAGTCTGTTTTCCCTTTTGACAGATGCAGAAACTGAAGAGTCAAATAGGACACGTGACATGCACAAGGTTATGTAACCAGAACGTTGTGCAGCCAACTCTAGCACCCAAATCTGCTACTTTGGGAGTTCAGAGCTTTTTTGCGCCAGCGCATGAATTCAGACTATAGAAATATGTAATTTGCACAGAAAGAGTAAAAAGATTATTGGAGCAGGACCACCCAGGAATCAAACCGCGTTGAGACAAGGCAAGAACTTATTTCCTCATGCAGTCTACCTGCTGTGGCTACTGCTGCAGAGACTGGGTGCGGCCAACCACCTTCGTGGCCATAGAGCTCTTGAGGACAAACTTGGGACTGAGCATTGTCTTTCTTTTTTGTTGTTGATCTTTCTTACTTTCTCTTTCTCTTTCTCTCTCTCTCTTTATTTTTGACACGCACTCTGTCACTAAGGCTAGAATGCCATGGCCTCAGCCTAGCTCACACCAACATCAAACTCCTAGCCTCAAGTAATACTCCTGCCTCAGCTTCCTGAGTAGCTGGGACTATAGGCACTTGCCACAATGCCCAGCTAATTTTTCTATTTTTAGTAGAGATGGAGTCTCACTTTTACTGAGGCTGGTCTCAAACTCCTAAGCTCAAGTGATCCTCCAGCCTTGACCTCCCAGAGTGCTTGGATTACAGGTGTGAACCACTGTGTCCAGCCAATCTTTCCTTTCTGGACTATTCAAGAAATTGGAACTTTGATTGTAGTTGGGTTTGTAATGTTTATTTATTCAACAAATATTACAATAACTGAGCAACTACTAAGTGCCAGGCCTTGTGCTGTGCACACATGCACAGTGATGAACACAACAGACAATCCCTACCTTTGTGGAGCTCATGGTTTCAAATGTCCCAGCTCTTCCTGCCCAGCACTGGTCAGAGGGTGAGTGGAGAATGAGTCTCGCAACCTGAAAGCTGGCCCTGAGAAACTGACATCTGCAGTTTTCTTTTATTTTTTTTTCTTTTTTTTTGAGGGACAGAGTTTCACTTCGTCGCCCTCGGTAGAGTGCTGTGGTGTCATGGCTCACAGCAACCTCCGACTCCTGGGCTTAGGCGATTCTCTTGCCTCAGCCTCCTGAGTAGCTGGGACTACAGGCGCCCACCACAATGCCTGGCTATTTCTTGTTACAGTTTGGCTGGGGCCGGGTTTGAACCTGCCACCCTCAGTATATGGGGCCAGTGCCCAACCCACTGAGCCACAGGCACAGCCCGACATCTGCAGTTTTCATTGAGTCCCACTAATGGAGAAGACACTCGGCTTCCTATTGATCAGGCCCGGATGTTGGTCCTAGTGACTCACTAGGAGATCCCAGAAAACACACTCAGCTTCTCTAACCTGGATGTAAGATGGGTGGTAGGGAGGACAAAACGATGAGATTCTGGTTTTCAGATTCCTTTCAAGCTACATTATTCATTCTTTATTCATTCAACAAATATCTACCTAGAGCCAATCTAGTGCAAGTAACATGAACAATGTGAACCTTTCCCAGGCCTCACATAGCTTCAGGTCTTGTGGAAATCTTATGCCAAACTCCACCATATAAAGCAGATGAAAATTGTGCTAAGCCTGAGGTCCCTTGGGGCTCCACAAAACACAGTTTTTTTAAAAAAAGAAGACTAGCTAATTTCTCAGGTTTCTTCCTGCTCGAAGGTTCTTGAGGTTGTTTTGTCCAAGGCTGGGGCAAAAACAGTAGGAGAAAGGCAGGCTCTGCATCCCTAGCTTCAGTCCTACGTTAGTGGAATATATCTGAAATTTTGTCCAATCCCAAGCACCCGAGCTTGTCAAGGTTCTGCTGCCTTTGCTCCATTGGTGAAACTTTGTCCAATCCCTAGTGCTCAGCTTGTCAAGGTTCTGCTGCCTTCGCTCCATTGATCCATTCTGGAGAAGCCAATCATTCCCATAAGACTCTAGAAATGCTTCCTTGAAACCTGGCAGGGAAGAGAAGGCCTTATTTTCATTTGGAGGCAAAAAGATTTTCATGCATTTCTCCTCAAGCACAGAGAGAGCCCTGGAGAGGCTACAATGGATGTCAGGGAAAGCAAGACAAAGAGGCACAGTTGCAAGTTGCTCATTTCCAGAGAATCCTTTTTTTCTTTTTTTCCTGAGGAAGGGAATGAAAGCCCAGCTCCCCTATTCCCTTGCTAGTTTTGCAAAACAAACAAGAGCACATCATTTTCATTCACTGACTTCATTTTTCCCTTCCAAAGAAACCTCTCCATCCTCCAAGGAAGACCCATTTGAGGATTACTGTACACTGTCCACTTGGTGAGAAGGGATTTGATTTTGCTTTTTTTTTCTTCCTTACACCATCCTGTGCCATCATGTGCCTGACCATTTCCAGATGACACACTGCCTTTACCAGAATGAAATGTTTGCAAAAAGGCCTTTAATGAATGAAAACATTAATTTGAAAAGTCTTCTCTGTGGAAAGAGTGATGCTTGGAGAAGGAAATGACCCACAGCCTGTGGACTGGCGGGCCCTGGCTTCTCTCAAGTCTTTGAGAGAGGAGAGGGGGAAAGGACCCCCACTCAGCAGACAGGACCAAAGTGGCAAGTCTGAGCTTCATTCAGTCCCCACTCAGAGGCCAGGACACTCACCTTCATTTGTTATTTTGAATGTCTGGATGCACAGGAATCCCCCTAGCAAATACACAGGGCCCCCCAGGCTCCTGAAGAGTCCCTTCCCTACCACCAGAAATCCCACAAGCTCCCCACTGCTGTCATTTCAAAGATAACCTCCCTCTGTAAGAGTGATGTGCATATGAACAGCAACAACCACCACTAAGACCACCCTTTTTGTAATCAAGGTGTTGCTCTGCCCCTGGCCCCCACCATCCCTGCCACCCGTACTGCACACAAGAGGAGAAAACATGAAAGTTACAGGCTCTGCTAAGAAGGCTGATTATAAGTCATGGGGCAGATATAATTACAGGAATTGCTCTCCCTGCCGAGCTGATATTTATTTCAGCAGTTCTGGCCCTCCATGGGGATCTTGCTGCCTCCCTCCTCCCGCCCCCACCACCCCTCCTACCCCTCCAAAGGGCTTTTCTAACTGAAAGCAAAGCAAAGCCAAGTCCTGTTCATACTCTCGGCCAGGTGCCAGGAAAAGTGTAAATTTTCGTGAGCTGGGGCTGCTTTGCCAGAAGTCTGCAATGTGTCTGGACATGAACGGTTGTTCCCTTTTGTGAGGCCAGACCCGAGCCCCAGGAAGTTCTAGAAGGAGCACATGGAGAGAGACGGAGCAACCAGGAGAAGGGGCGAAAACAGCTTGTCTAAGGCATGTGATGCTCGGCCGGCTGTCCTGCCTCAGCCCAGAGCCGGTCTTCTTATTGCCCTAAAAAAAAAAGTTAATCTTTTTAAGACCAGGGTATTCCAATTGTGTGCTGCTAACTTTATTCCCAAGGGTAATTCCCTACTAGGACTTCACCCTTCATAATGAAAATTAAATGAGTTAAGTCTGAGTGTGTGTGTTTTGTGTGTGTGTGTGTGTGTGTGTGTGTGTAGAGGGAGGGAGAGACTGTCTTTAAGCACAAGCACAGTTAACTAGATTTAACCCTTACTGGTCCTGTGGGCTTGGCAGAAATGAAAGCAAAAAGCCATTCTAAGGAAATTTGAAAGAAAATATTTTTAAAATGTAGAACAGCAAAGATCACCAAAGAATGGGATGTCATTAACCAACCCCCAAGCACACGCCTTCTTGCTATTCCCCCATACGTGAGCTTCATATAAGAAGAAGTCCCCAAGCCCCTGTGCTGCCCAGCCCCATGCCAGCCAGTCCTGTCCTCTGAGTTGATGTCAGCTGCCCTCACAGTATTATACGCAGGTGAATTCACTGCTTGGGAAAAGCCTGTGGTCTGTCTCTAAATTCCCTAGTTTTCATTTCATCCCTATTGAAAGGGGCTATAAACTTTCATGTGGAGGATGCAATTATTTGGGGGTCAGGTGTGACTTAACAAGCTCAAAAGCTTCTGGACAAAAGCGAGGCCAAAGAGAAGGGTATGTTTCCACGTGATTAAACAGCAGTGCTGCTCCCTTCACACCCAGCTTGCCCCCATCCCACCCTGACAAAGCAAGAGAAGGGTGCAGAGCAGAGGCCCAGACTCTCCTCACCAGGTGAACCTTTCCAACAAGCCACAGGACTAGGGGGGGCAAGGGAGGGCGCAAACGAAGACATGAGGGGATGAAAATCCCACAAAGGAGCCCAAATGTGCCTCAAATTACAGAATAGACATAGATGGTAAAAAATGAAATAGAAATTGTTTTAATAAGTGGATTCACTGTCAGTGTCCCAGATCTTGTTTCTAGAGTGAAGCCTTTTGCAATCTGAAGGAAGAAAAAAACAGCTGCCATTTATTTTTCAGGCAAGTTTGGGTTGCTAGGTATGATATAGAATTTTTCCAAAGGGCATCCAAATTTAAAAAAAATCAGAATTTCTTGAAATGTGGAATTTCAGCCAGAAATGTAGTTGCAAGATGCATGGACTAAAATAAACTACAAAAGGAAAAGGAAAGGAAAAAGGGAGAAGATGGGGAGGAGTGAGAGAGAGACAATGCCCCCTTGGGTTCACCAAATTCGATGAATTGAGGTGCCTGCACCCCATCTTACAAGAGACCAAGATGTGCAGAGAACTGGAGGGAGATGAGCTGACTCTGGAGAACCAGAAACAGCATGTTACTGCATCGAGACAGGAAGAGAAAAGAACATGAGATCAGGAAAAGTTCGGGAAAGTCAGAGACTGTGGCCAAGTGTTTAAAATTACTCTGGGCTGGGCAGGAGACAGTGTGTGTAAAGAGGAAGGTAGTAAAGGTGGATTAGTGATACACAGGGCCTGCTTGTTCTGTAGCAGAGAAGATTCCAGAATAAACTATGCCCTTGCTACCTTGGAATTCCATAGACCATACTGGATTCTTAAAGCCACAGCACCCTTCATTTATAGAAAAGAGTCAAGTCTGCTTCCCTCTGTAAAATATATCCCAGTCTTCTCAGCCTCAGGGAGCAGTACCCTGTTTCCCCGAAAATAAGACATCCTCTGAAAATAAGACCTACTTACAGGAAAGATAAGACGTCCCCTGAAAATAAGACCTAGCACATCTTTGGGAGCACACCTTAAAATAGGACACTGTCTTATTTTCGGGGAAACAGGGTAATCCCACAGACAGAAAGCAGAGAAGACAGAAAAGAAACGTTGTCAAAGAGCTGCAAGAACTTGACAACACAACAGGAAAACTCTCAGAGCATCATGCCTAATGAAATAAACTTACTTCAAATGTGTAGAGTTTTTAAAATGTGTTTATTTTTGTGTGTTTTACTTAATTTGTTTAAAGGGGAAGTTCAGAGAGACTGGTACTTCCTCAGTTTATTTTGAGAAATCTGCCTTAATAATTCTGTTATTCTTAGTTACTCATTTAGCCCACTGGTAACATAAGGGTCCCCTCGGTGGCCAGCACTTAGGACCCCTCAGGTATGTAAAGGCCAGCCCCACTCGACAGGAGATGATGATCTGATTGCACACAGAGCCTCACAGTGGGGATGGTCAGGCCACAGCAGTAACCAGCACAATTTCTTAAGGGCCAGACAGCATGGCAAGAACTTTCTCATCTTACCTCAAATAATCCTATAAAATCCTATGGAGGTAGATGAGAGTCAGCCTGTTTACAAAAAGGAAACTGAGGCCCAATGAGGGTAAATCCCTTGCCTGAGGTCACATAGTGAGGTGAGTGGCTGAGTCTGGGCCAGATGGCAGGGCCTAGGTGGGGATGGGGGGTCTTGACTCCTCCCACCTGCTTACACAGGAGGTCGGGAGGTGCTGGTCAGTCACATGAGGAACCTTCTAAAGAAAAACCACACTTTATGAAAGGCATGTAAAGGAAACTCGTTTTTCTATCTTTAGGTCATTCTGTGTCTCCATCTGCAGGGACGGAACTTGGTTTCATTAAACATGATATTTTTGTCAGCTCTCTTATTTTTTTTCTTTTGTTTTGTTTTCTCTTGCTTTCAATTAAAGGATTTTTCCCCCTCCCAGAAATTCTTTGGGGATTTGAAACCCACTTCAAGGAAGAAAAAAAAAAGGAAATCCATCTCACAGTATTAGTCACCAAGATGGGTGTGATGACAACGGGCTCTAAACTGAAATTGGCTCCCTCCCTGAGCGTAAAGAACAGTCTCTAACAAACTGAGTTTTAAGAATTAGCATTAAGACTACAAAAATGGGTGTCCTTTGCTGAAAATGCAATAATAATAATTTTTTACAAGCCTCCAAATTGAGTTCCAATAATTACAACCAAGTAAAGAACATGGGCTGGGATGTCAAGCAAAAGTCAAGATGTTCTGAAACAGAGAAAAACACTTACCTGTGCAAAAATTAAAATGTGAGTTGGAAATATAAAGTTAAACTCACAGGAGAGTAAATTTGGTGTACACTAAAACTCTTGCATCTTATCAGCAAAAGCAGACAGGGGGTGGGGAGTTAGGAGTAAGAGCCAGGCTGAGTGTTCCCACTTTGAAATCAAAGAAATGGGCATGAGTGGGGTGCCTGCCCGTTCTATATGACTGTCCCTCTTTTGGGCAGAATTGTGATAAACTAATCTCCCTGTTATCACAGCCTTTGATGTCACAATCCCTTTTCCCACGATATTAAGAAATCCCAGGTCTCAGCAATTCAATTTTGCATGCTTGAACTTTTTTTTTGTCCCACACCTGCCCACACATGAGTGGCTCTGCTTTGCTTTATACTTGTCCATCTTGCAATGTTTTCATTGGACAGGAGCTACAGCAGAGGCCAGCTGCCACCCCCACGTGGGGAGCTCCAGCCAGCATTCCTCCTCCTCAGGGCTAGAGAGAGGTCACAGAAGCAAGAGTCTCCCAAGGGCTCTAGGCCTCCCTGAGAGGGGAGGTGCTGACCCAATGAGGAGAAAGTTCACACGTGCTTAGCAGTTCTCAGGAACACACTGTCTCTGGGTGTCATTCCTGAGCAAATGCTACTGCCTGGCTCAAGAAGAAATCACCTACCTGTCTCTTGTGTTTAGCAAACATTTTCATGGAGTTTGCACCACTGTCTCCCCAGTCTCCACCTTCTGGGTCCCTTCTAAGACATCTAAACAGTCTATGATGCAGGGACCTGGGTTGGAAATTATCTGGCAATTCCCCACCACCAGCCCCCTAAAGGGAAAAGAGCAAGATTCTAAAATCCAGGTTCAAATCTGCTTCACCGAGCCTCCTTAATTAACCTCCTTGAGCTCAGTTTTCTCGTCTCTAAAATGAAGATCACAATATATTCCTCACATGTCTTTTGTGCCCGTCTTAAATTAGAGAATAACAGTAACTACAACTTTCCCAGCAGACACCATGTGCGGAGCCTGTATACACGTTATTTCATGAAGTCCTCACAGCATAGCCTGGTGCATGATGCACAACAGGACATGAGGAAATCCTGGTGCCATTGTCAAAAAAGAAGTCATACCCAAAGACACAAAGTTAGTCGGCTGCAGAGCTTGGCGTACAAACCACGTCTATATTAGCAGTGTTAGCACTTTACCCACTATGCTGGTCTTCTGCCTGGAGACAGTCCTGCCGGGCTTGGGGAAAAAAAAATACAGGACACTCAACCATACTCAAATTTTAGATAAATAACAATTTCTTTTTAAAAGTACACCCCATGCAATATTTCCAACATAAATATATCCAAAAACGATTTGTCGTTTATCTGAAATTCAAATGCAGTTGCGGGTCCTATACTTTCTCTGGCAACCCCACCTGCAGATCAACTTTATGATTGTGCTCTAGAAAATAATGAGCTGCTCATCCACATGAGGAATCTAAAGCAGTGAGACACATAGAAGCAGAGAGTAGGATGGTGGGTACTAGGAGCTGAGGAGATGAGGAGTCAGGGAGGAGTTGATCTAAAGGTCTGTATTAGTGTCGGTTATATAAGATGAGTAAGTCCTAGAGATCTATTGAACAATGTATAAGGAATGTAGGTAAGGATACTGTGCTGCATGCTTAAAAATGTGTTAATAGGGTAGATCATATTCATGTAGTAAGTGTTATCACAAGAAAAGGAGGGAGAAAGCATTTAGAGATGATGGATACGTCTATGGCATTATTTGTGGTCGTGGTTTCTTAGCTGTACGCTGACCTTCAAATTCATCAATATGTACAGTCAGCCCTCTGTGTCCACGGGTCCTGCATCTGGGTTCAACCAACTACTAATTGAAAATATTCAGAAAAAAACTTTAAAAATAACAAAAAAACAAAAAATACAAATAAAAAGCAATACAATATAAAAACCACTTACATAACTTTATATTGTATTAGATATCACTACATATAAGCAATCTACAGATTTTAAAGTACAGGGGAGTACAGTGGCGACAGTGGGCATCACAGTGGGACAAATGTTTAGAAAGTTTCTTCTGCTCTTTGACCAGGTATTGGTTGAAAGGTGTGCAGCCGAAAGTGTAACCAAAAGAGGCACTATGCTTCCAGAAAAATCTCGAGGAACAGCAACAGTTGTGGTGGTTGGATCAGGCCTTGAAGGAAAGTGTGGAGAGATTCAAACAGTCAGTGTGAAAGTTGGAGATTAAGTTCTTCTCCCAGAATAAAGAGGCACCAAAGTCATTCTAGATGACAAGGATGATTTCTTGGTTAGAGGTGGTGACATTCTTGGAAAGTACATAGGCTGAAATAAATCATTATAGAAATGGCATCAACATGAAGCTACCCACTCCACTGAAATTCTGAAATCTTTTGTCATGTAAATAATATTCATGTCTCTCTTTTATAATAAACTAATGCTAACTCAACTGCTAAATAAAAAAACAAATAAAGCACAGGGAGGATGTGCACAGATTATGTCAGATACCACTCCTTTTTATACTAGGGACTAGGGCATCTACAGATTTTGATAACCTAGGGGGTGCTGGAACCAATCACCCACGGATACAAAGGGACAATTGTATACCTTAAAATATGTACAATTTTATTACATCTCAATCATATCTCCATAAAAAATTGTTAATAAAATAAGAAAATGAAAATGGTGGAGTGATACATGAAGTAAAGCTCCCTGACTGTAGTCCTAACCCCAGGTCTAACTAGTGATGGGTAGGAGTACGTCACCCTAGCAGGTTTCCTGGCCTGCGTAGAGATCAGATGAGCTCTAAGCATACAAAACACTGGGATAAAGTTAATTGGGCTTCAGGAAAAAAACAAGATTAACCACCCATAGGCCTTCTCCCCACCACCTTAAACAACCCACTTTCCAGTGACTGAGGGGATTTTTTCTGGGACCTCTTCTCTTTTCTCCACCACATTAATACCTAGATGGCGAAGTCGCCCCACAAGCTGTGCTTCTGGCCACTGTATGCCAGGTCAGTGCTAGATCCTGAGGATCTGTAACTCTAGATATGGGGCCTGCCCTAAAGCCTTCACTTTGTGATTAGAGCGACAATGTGCAATGAGGGAGCACAGCGAGGCAGTCCCTTCTTGCTGGTGCCTGATGGGGCACTGTGCTGGGTACATTTCTCAGAGATACTCCTGAGGCCCCCAGCACATGGGCCAGGAAGAGGCAGCCTGCAACCATCAAAGCAACTGGAAACCACCAGGGAGCTCTGACTCTGCTACCAGAGATGCCAAGCAAGGCCCTGGCTTCTTACCTGATGGATAATTAAAATTACCAATTTGAGTATATCAGGGTAAGGGGCCCTGTCCCCTTCCATCTCTCACTTCCTCATACATATCACCTTCAAACTGATGGGGATGTCTACGCCCAAGTCCAGACTCCACGGGGTCCCAGGACATGACCCTTCTTAGAACACACTGTGCAGCAAAGACAATAGTATAAAATGGCTCCATTACCTCTCTTTTGTGGACAAAAGGGGAAAGACGGTGTCTGTGTTTCCTGTCCCTAATAAAGGAAACAGTTGGCCACAACCTTCCATACCACTTGTACCCAGACTTTCACTTCCACCCAGCTAATGGGCCTGTCATAGGGACAAATGTCCCTACATTTGCTCTGCTTATGTAAATATCTCTTCTCATTTTTCTCCATAATTTGAGTTGATAATAGTAATCAACCTTCTCTCACTGTGGAAGAGGCCTTCTCAGATAACGTAATCCCCTCCCTTCATAAGCAGTTTAAGGAGAGGATTCAAGGAGGGTTTCCCAAGGCCTGAAGAGAACAGAGTAGGATAGAACAAGGACAAAGGGACCACTGTTCCCAACTTCCCAGTGGCTTTTCCCATCTGGGACTCTGGGCACCCGGGAAGCATTATGGCCAAAGCACTCGATGACATCAACACAGCAGCCTCCCTAAGAAGGTTTCTGCTGTCCGCTTCTAAGGTGCTTCTCTCCCCTCTCCTCTTTCTCAACCTGACATTTTCCAGGTTCTGGCTGAAATGACCTTGATTTACCTCTCACTTAAGGAATGCAGCGGAACTCTTCATGAGATGACCAAAGTCCAGGGACACAAAGGGAGTGGACACTGCTCGTGTTGCATCAGGCTTCAGAGCCATCTGGTTTTATGGTCTAGGAAATATAATTAGCCACCTTGGGTCACTGGATCCACAAGATCCCCTGGGACTGGCACGTCCCGCTTCTATCATCGTTTCTTCTTCTTCTGGGATAGATCATTAATTGCCTCGATCTTGACCATTATATCTGCTTTCGATCTCAAAGTCTTCAGTGTTTCATAAAGGAATGTTCAATGTAATATTTTTGTTCTTTCAAGGCTTCATTTTGCAGGTTAACTTGTGGTTAAAAGGATTGTCATGGCTGTGTACCGTCTGTTTGGTTTTATTGTTTGTCTTTTTAAGAACCTGAAAAGGTTCTAGAAATATCACTTGGGTTTCAATATCAGATATTTAACCTAATTCTTAGCTCTTTGTCTCCTGTGCACACATTTCCTTTTCCTCACCTAAATACACCATGTTGCCTCAGATCTCTCTGAAATTCCTACCTGTATCCATATTATTTTTTAAACCCTCATTACTGTTCCCTTGGTTATGAGTGCCTAAATTAAAATATTAGTAAACTCGTTCCTCTCAAAATTAGATATTAATACATTCAACCAATTCCCTTTCGCCATTTTCACAGTGAACTCCGCTTAGGAAATAAACGACTTTTGGAATTCCTTCATTCTTGAGCCCATGCCAATCACGTCTGTGCTCTTTACAAATGGATGGCTAGTCGTGCCTCACAGTGACTTTCCCTTTCAAATCCTGCTCCCCAAAACATTTTCTCCCTGTCAGCTCACCACTGACTCTCTGCAAATCATCCTGTGATCCCATAGAGAAAGGACATGATACACAAATAAATTTTAGTGTCCTATGCTCAGGGGTGAGAACTGAAAATAGATTGGTAGTCAGAAAAAAAATGATGCGCGTATAACACAAATGTATTATATGTTCATAGGTATGTGTATCTATGACACTACATATATGATACATGTGTCGACCACCTTAAATCCAATGTGAGAATTTGCAAAATAAAACACGACCTCTGCTCAAACATCCCAAGATCTTTAAAATGAAACAAGCGTCCCATGGATAATACAGCTATCCAAAACCCCAATTATCCTTTATCCATCTGTATACAATGGCATCCTGTTTAGTGCTCAGTAATCATCACTTAAGATATTATGACCAGGACTAACACTTATGGAGGGTGATGACATGTGGTGACTCTGCTGAGCTGTGCATGTGCCTTAACTGTTAATTCTCACTAAAACCCCATGAGGTAGATGTTCTTTATCATCCCCATTTTATAGATGAGGAAACCAAGGATTAATGAGGTTTGGTAACTTGCGGAAGTTCCCATAATCTGACAGTGTTCAAGCAAGGATTAGAACCCAAGCCCACCCAACTCCAGAGCCACCGCGGTAACTGCTACAGCTCTGAAAGATCCTGAAAGGGTTTGTGTGTTAAACCTGTTCGTGGGTCAGGAATTTGGGGTCTTCCCACCACGCCGCTCACCTAGAAACCAATCTGTCAGCATTTCTGTAGCAGGTCAAACTTTTTGTGGAAAAAAGATGATTAATTGCTTACACAAAGGATTTGCTAATAGTGGTTAGCAAATCTAACCACTGTTTTATGAAAAATGCAGGATTTTCATATCTCCAGAAGGACTTCTTGAAGAAATTTGAATTAGGGAACAAAGTAATTGAATTTTTCTCTTTCCTAGCATTTTTATCTACTGATTAAAGTAAAGTGTTGGTGTTGGAAGGACTTAAGGAAATCAATAATAGTATTAACTCTTATGAAAAAAATTGCTATAAGAAGGATCCTGAGCTATAAGAAGCTCGTGATCTTCGATGGTAAATAGTCAAAGATTAGAGCTCATGCATGCTCTATCTATAAGGGGTGAATGCTCTTGCTACCATAACCTTTAACATGTCCTCAGAACCTTGACTGTCCTGGTCCAAGGGTGATGGTAATCCCCTCCTATAACAATACCTAGACCCAGAGGGGAGAGGAAACAGTAGGGTTGGCTACCACAGCCAGGCAACAATATCGGGTATGAATGGCACCCTCCCCACTCACCCTCCCAGCCAGGCAGACCGTCCACCCCCAGCTTTGTCCTCTTAAGAAGAACGCCCCTTGTCTCTCGGGCCACAGTTGGTGGTGAGGATTAACCCCTCCCACCCCCTTGGTCCCCTAAGCCAGCACGCCATCCCCTTGCAGCAGTCCGTTGGGCAGACCTGACAGACAAGAGTACCACAGGCGATGATGTCACAAAGAGAGGGGGCAGTGTGCCCTGTTAGACCATCTTTCACTCCAGTGGACTCGCCTTCACAGACAAATTGATTTGCAAAGGTTCAGGCTGCCAGCCCGGCCTGCTTTGCATACAGAACGCTCCCTGGTGACACAATAAAAAGTGGCCAGGCTAACAGAGGAGCACAGCGGGGTCTGGCCGGTTCAAAGTCCAATCTCCACACCCCCTCACCTCAGTCTGGTTTGAAAGGTCACTGTGTGTCTGGGAAAAGAGTCGCAGGATACAATCCTTTATTAAAGGTCACTATTTTTCAGCGGCACTTAACACACACTTACACACAAATTGAGACTTGGAGAAAGGGGAAAAAAACTGGGGGCTGCATCACATTGTACATTGTGCTTACAAGATTTATGTCTCATGGTCACCAGCAATAAACACACATGGCTTTGGTATTAAAGTTCACATTAATCCACAGATTCCCACCCACCCTCCCTGGAAATCTGCCTCTTCCTTGCCAGGCAAACAGGGACAAATGGAGACTTTTGTTAATCTCTTTTGTTCCTTCCCCATCTTTTCCTTCCTGGGTTGCAAGTTTGTTTTTGTTTTATTTTGGTTTTTGATTCTTGTTGGTGGCGGTGGACGCTCCACCACAGAACTTGACTCTTAGTTGCTGTGCTGTGCCTGAATATGTGCCTGGCCTTCGGATCTAAGGCCACGTGCAGTCACCATGGCCAAGGGGCAGTGTCTGTGGATCTGAACTAGTCTCAGACCTTGAGAAGCAAAAGTCAAGTTCTTTTATGGGCCTACTCGTGAAAATTCAGGAGAGACCACAGCTAAGCCAATAACGATAAAGCCACGGAGGAGAGTTCCAGTCCCCCTATCCATTATATCATATATATTATTAAATACCTCCAATACATGCAAAAATAACTGTATTTTCCTCCAGCAACAGACAGTTCACATTGGGTTCCCAAAGAACATTAACAATAGCAGTCCCTGCATTATAACAGAAGAGATTATCAAAGAAGTCAGCCCAAGCTGTTAGATTAATTTAGGCAAGAATTGCAAAAGAAAACATTTAAGGGAAATTCTATGAATTTCAAATAGCCAGAAAAATATATAATGTTGAGGATTCCACTCTGCTCCATAGCACATCTTTGCAAAGCTTTTGCCAGTGATAGATTTCTGAGCTATCAAAAGCACATTAATTTTTTCTGATTAAAACAGCTGTGAAAATATACAAGTGTAACTGTGAAAAATCCGGGGCTTATTGTAATACTTTAAGCAAAACAAGGATAAAAGATTTTTAAATACGGACTTGCCAAAAGTAAAATATCTAACATGAAGAGAGCTAATTCTCCGTGTGCTTCAAATATTTTGGCATAAATACTTTAATCCTCTTGTCCATCCCTTTGGCACCTCATCGACAGTTGACTTGTTAAGGGCGAGTTCCTTTATAATGTCGTCAGCACCTCTAGTAGTTATTGACTGTGCTCTCATTAAAATGGCAAGATCACAAAACAGCAGAAGTGAGAAGAGGTGGGGAGGCAGAGGCTCCTCACTACCAAGGTATTCAGAAAGGCACAAGACCCCAAAGGAGAAACGAGAAAAATGTGGCAAACGTGAAACTGACGAGGAGGGGGGAGGGGCGAACTTTTCTGGAGGCGGGGCCTGGGGTTTAGGGACTGTTTTCATGCGCTTACTTATAAAAGTACACGGGTCATCACAAAACCCAAGTTCAAGTTGTGAACTGTGTTTGGCCAGAGTTCTGCCCTCACACAGCACATGAAATGGCGCAATGCTCATAGAGCTGCACACATATTGTCTTCTCATTGCTTAAAGATAAACCCTTTTTTGGAGGAAGATGTCAAGTTCTCATGCTAGCACCCCTGATTTGGGTTTAGCTGGTAATGATTTGACTGTGGTCCTGGCCTCCTCATTCCTCATCAATTGCCTTGAAAGGGGTAACTTATAAATAAGGTCACCGTGTGATTTAAAAGCACAGGGCAGGTGTGTGCTTATCCCAAACAAGGTGTTTTTGAGGACAACCACCCAGAATTCACTAACCCCCAACTGTGAAAACAGCATAAAGATTGTGAAAAGGAAGGAGGAGAGGAGGGGACAAGTAGAGGGAGGCGGGGGGGGGGGGGGAGGACAAAGGAGAGGAGGGGCATCCCCTCTCCTCCATCCACAGCAGGCTGGAGGGCACCAGCCCTCTGCCAGTTTCCATCCAGACAGGAGTCCTGGGGCCTCCAGATCTGACAGTGAGGTCACATTACAGAGCCAGACCCAGCGTTCTCCTGCATGCAAATGCCACTGCTCCTCAAATCTGTTAAGACCCACTGAAAACACGAGTGCCTGGGAATCCGACCTAGAGCCCCCAACGTGTTCAAAGGCAGCACACTAACAGAATATAGGACTCAGCAGGACATCACCTCCAGCTCTGCAAATAAGACTTTGAGGACAAAGAGGCAGGTCCTGAGGAGGTTGGGGAGTTGTTACCCAGCCAGAATAGTCCCCTCTCTTCCCCCATCCCCTACCCCTGCCCCATCAACTTTCTGTGCTCTTGCCTCTCTCTCCCTCCCATTTCCCCACCCCTTCCCTCTGTCCAGCCCCCAAGGTGATTAATTCTAGCCCCCAAGACAGTCTCCAAAGGTATCTACCCTAGCTGCAGAGACCCACCACTATAGGTAGAGAGGAACTACCAGAAAAGTAGCAACTACCAGAAAGTCTTCTTTGGCCAGGCTGAGTGTGCCCCAGTCCTTGGACAACTGGGCACTCTGCCCTGATCCCAATGGGCTACCGAAGACAACAAGGTGTACCTACCCCAGCCAGGACAACAATCAGCTGGTTTGATCCCAAAAGGGCTCCTGATATCTTTGGCACTGTGAAGCCCTGTTCTCTCCTCTGGATCCTGCCTCTGAGCAGGACCTTCCACCACATCCATCCATTCATCTCTGCATTCTGACCCACCCTGCCTGCACCAGCCCAGAGACCTGAGGACAGGCACACACAGACACTGACTATCTGGGAGCTTTCCAGGGAGCTTTTTCACCTCCCACTTACGGTGAGAAATACTTGGACTTTTCATGCACTGGGAGCCCCTGAAATTACCCTTCCAGGTGATTAGAATCTAGCTGGCACAAAGACCCCCGTGGCGCAGTGGGCCTTCAGGCTAAAGAACCAGCATCAGTTCTTTGAGGTGTGGGGGTTGGGACATTTTAGTTTGTCCTATTTTTAAAGGCCCCAGAGAAAATGTCCCAGACATTTTCTTACTCCTACGATATAAAAGCCTATAAGGATGGGTGGCGCCTGTGGCTCAAAGGAGTAGGGCGCCGGCCCCATATACCGGAGGTGGTGGGTTCAAACCCGGCCCCGGCCAAAAACTGCAAAAAAAAGTATAAGGATTATGTGTGTGAGTGCACGTGTGTGCAAATTTCACCAGGGAAAACACTGTTTGCTGGGCATTTGGTCACGGAGTGGGGGGGGGGGGGCGGATCTCAGTCACTCAGAGACTTTGAAGATAGCAGTTTGCATCAGTATGTCCAAACTGACAGCTCCATGATGACAGGGACTTTTGTCTGTTTTATACCCTTCTGAGCCCCAGCACCTAGGACAGTGTGGGGTGACTCAGCAGTTTCTGGCTCCCCCACCCCCACCGCCATTGGTTAAAAGAAAAATCACCTGGGTAGGAGAACAACAAGATCTTTTTTGCATATTGAGCCTTCTTTTGTGGTCCTCCAAGGAAAAAACAAGGCAAGCACATGCATGTGTCTGTGCACTCGTGTGTGTGCACACATGTTGGGGGTTAGGATCTGTATGTGATTTTTTTCCCTTTGCTGGGTCTCATCCAATCCCCCTTCTTCTTAGCTGCCTGGGTCATGCACCTGAGTTCTGTTATGATAGTAATTACAATGGTTTTGACAGCCTTGGGAGTATAGTTCGGAAAGCAGCCGTCACAGAAATTAGCAAGTTTTGCCAACAGCTCAGTTGTGAGGTGATGGAAGCCCAGGCCGGGACAGGAGGAGTTAACTGAGATGAGTAGGGTGTTATGCAAAACACCAAATCCCTAAACTCCTGCAAAGATCTTTGCTGGCCGTGATCAATAGATTCTCAGACCACACTGACATAACCTTGTCATGCCTCCGCAAGGGTACAGTGGCTAAAAAGGTGTGGGGAGGTGGGGGGGAGAGGGAGAGGACAGGGAGGGGATGAAGATATCACGCCCTCCCCTGGCCAGCCTCCCCAGCGCCCCTCCTTCCCACACCCACCCCCTCTTCAACAGGCATCACACAGCAAGTGACTGGTAATGATTCTTTGGCCTTGTATAGCTTTTAAAATCCTTCAGCTGAAGCATCTCAGCTCCAATCGCCAGCAAAGCTTGAGCACCCTTGAGACCCTGGTGCAGATAATCATCATCCACTCAGTGACAAGAAGCTGAGCGCCGCTTCGGTACCAAGGAGACCGAATGTGGCAGGGCACCAAGGTGCCATCTTAGACTCATCCCAGCAGCAGCCGCGCACAAGGAGGGGCATGTGTGCCCGCAAGTTGTTGGGGTTTTTCCCATCTTCTTCTTTTTCTCCTCCTCTTTCTCCCTCTTTTCTCTCATCATCCTCAGAGAATCCTCACACATGAGAGGGATGCTGTTAACTCAGCTGCTCTTAGCGTGCTTCCTGTTTCCCGGTGCCTGCTGGACCAAATTGAACCCAGTAGTCAATATTGTTGGGAAGGAAAATGACATTAATTTGTGTAAAAGAGTAATCAAAAGTGGGCGGGTGATTTTTCTTGTTTTCAGAGAAAAGCAGGTTTGAGTTTATGATTAAATAAATGAGACCAAGCTGGCCAGCAGTTTCCTGCCTCCCACCCTACCCCTCCCAAGGGCTCTTTCTGCCATGCGGCAACGTGAGAGCTAATGGTGTTGCATTATGTATACAATGTGCTCTGGATGATACCACTGGCTGGAGTGGTCCTGCAGACTGGGGTGCTGATGGGCATTTACACGCCTGCTGAAAGGTGGAAAAGAGAATGCTAGAAAGAAAAGAGCTGTCCCTAATACACACAGAGCTCAGACCCCCAGCCACTGGGAACAGCAAGTACACATCCAGGTCATTTATAATCGCTTTCCACCTCAGGCCTTGGGCTCACATTTGCCATTCACAGAGCTCCATGGCAAATTGAAGATGGTCTAAACAAGGACTACCACATCCCTTGCATGTATTAAAAATACCGAACAACCCAAAATATTTTAATTCCATGGTCAACTTTCCATCTCATACCTTAACAAGGAGTAGTCCTCAGAGAGAGAAAGCTCTGAGCCATTGTCCTTTGCAGGCGTGACATGGCCTGAAGCCCCTGCCCATATGCAGATGGATTTTTTTTGTGTGTGTGGTTTTTGGCCGGGGCTGGGTTTGAACCCGCCACCTCCGGCATATGGGACTGGCGCCCTACTCCTTGAGCCACAGGCGCCGCCCAATGCAGATGGATTTTACTACTAAGCAGTCAGTCGTGCAAAGGAGATGCAGACGCATTTGCAGAGAGGCAAGACGCTGTCCTGTTCCCGACACCGTGAGGACAGAGGTGGGCACAGCATACGCAGCTTTTCGATCCCCCAGGGGCAAATGAACATTAGCACTGACCACCATGCTGAAAGAGGTCACCGTAATGAAGCCGAGGGCCTGGGAGAGAGGGAAAAGAAACCCTCTTTGCCCTGAAAGTATGGAAAGTTTGCCAGGAACCAGAGCAGGGAATTTTAGTATCCCAGAGAGTCTGACGAAAGAAAGCTGCATCTTTCAAAAGTTATTTAAGGGATCAGCTTTATGCGGGGGCAGAGGAGGCGGCAGAGCCCCTTTCTCTGGCCTCAGAGTCCCTTTCTCTCCGGCCACTCCCCCCACACCCACAAGGAAAAGCTGTCCACATGTGCTGGCCAAAATCTGAACTCACTTAGCTGGTTCATTCATCTGATAAAATGTATTGATCGTCTACCATATGTTGGACACTGTCCTCGGTTCTAGGGATATGATAACAAACAAAACTAACAAAAACATCTGTCCCCATGGAACTTACATTCTATCTCTTCATGGAGGGCAAAGCCTTTCAGAACGTAGTGAGAGATGCAAACGTTCCTGGGAAAGAGAACTAAGATGTGAGTGAATAAGATCTGGGTTCTCTATGGAATTTTTAATGGGACAGAGGGAAAGGAGCCCAGGACACCAGGTGGAAAGGGAAGATAGGAGCTGAGGAAGTCAGTGGAGGTGGGCCAGCCAGGGAAGGGGGAAGACACATGAGAGCTAAGGGCACTGAGGCAAGATTCACCTACTTTGCAATTTTGCTAAGAATTAGTATTGGTAATTAAGATGTAATCAAGCAAATAGCCACAGGATTAAACCTCGAGATTCCGAGTTACTTGTTATGTTTATACAAGACAGGAAGGTGACAAACATCTTCCTCTGTTCAGCTGGGAAGTCTGGGTCCCAGGACCAGGCTGAGATGCAAAACTCTAGGGTTTTCAAATGATCAGACCAGCAGAGAAATGGACCCTAGGCAACTGGTCTTATCCCTTCTTTCCTACAAATCTGTGAAATGCTTAGAAGCCCGAGCATGTCGACTGGCACCCTGTTCACCCAAAAAGATCCAGCAATTTGTAAATAAAAATTCTTTCTCTAAAATTCTGGTGTGCTATTCAAACTCATTGCAAGCTTGACCTTCATCCTCACCCACTGCAGTACCCAAGAAAGGCACAGATTTCACCTCAACGTGACATGTTCTCTCCTAGTATTCAGAATCATTTGGGGTCCTTGCACAAAAAAAAAAAAAACCTGGCCTTGGCTTGAATCATCCTGCAGCTAAGTGTCTGGTTCGAGAGAGAAGGGTCTAGCAGCCTCCTTGCCATCATGCTATTTCTAGCCCTCACACGAAGTCAGCATTCCTTTTCTCAGCCTTGATTCCTTTACCCAAAAGGCCATACTTTTCGCTGAATCTCCTGCTTGCCTCGTGACATGTGACAGCTTTGGTTGGAAGCATCACCAATTTCCTTATCTCATAAGGAAAACAGTGGGGTAGGGGGAAGACGAGAAAACCTTTCAAATTACTTCATGGAGAATTAAACAGCATTACAAAAATAGTTCCTCAGCAATGCTGTGTGCATGTGCACACACACAAACACACACATGCTCACACACAACCATCCCAAAACCATTGGCCTGAAAAGTTGGCTATCTCACAGATGCCCCTTTCAACATAGCTACATAAAAAGAGGTCAAGTCTCCGTCTGCAGCCTGAGCTCTGTTTGTGGTCTGCCCAGCGTCACTATAATAAAAGATCATCCAGAGAGCTAAAAGAACCAAAGTACCTCAGCATGCTTGCTGCTTAGGGGGGTGTGAAACCAGTCTGAAAATACAACCTGCTACGTGGCTGCTGTGTGAGCTATTAACCTGTGGCTGGTCCAGGACGCCCACCGCCTTGCTGATATATTGGGTGTAGTTTGGTTATGTGGAGAACCTAGCTGAAAAGAAAGACTCAAATCCAAAAGAGACAGAAAGATCTAGACGGAGACTTAGGGACTGACAGGCACAGAACAAGTGGCAATAAAGCAAAGAGGGAAGGAAGACAAAGGCAGTGCTCTTTTTCCCTCCATGTCCCCTGAGATTAGAAATGAATTTAAAATGAATAAATCGCGGTACTGGTTGGTGAAGGTGGAACCTTCTCTTTTCCCTGGAAAAAAGGGAAAGTGGATGATGGTCTTCTTTTTATCCAATTTTTAAATAGTTTTCAGGGAGCTGAGGGGTGGGGATGGACAATGCAGATTGTGAAAATACAACTCCAAGAACTAGGAATGAACCAGGGACCGACTATGAAAGTTCCTGTGGCTGTTCGAATTGTTGCGGTTTTATGACTCTAATTTCTCCGTGCCAATATGTTTTTCTTTCTATCTCCCACCTAAACTTGTTCCCTTAGACCCTGCTTTATTGAACCTTAGACAATAGTGACATTAGATAGCACAGAGGCATATATCCAGGCAGCCTCAGTCTAAGGCAGAACCAGGATGCAAAGGGCAAAGGTTTGACCCTCAGAAAAATTTCTCATGGGGTCAGATCACACTGCCTGGCCAAAGGGATTTTTTTTCACACTGATAATGTTTTCTCTCTTAAAGCGCCTGATTTTTCCCAGCCACATCTCTCACTCCTGTGCAAGGAGTGATGCTCTCCTTTTGTGCATTTAGGTGTAGATACCAGTCTCCTGCCACTTCCATCAGCACTTTTTGCTTAAGCTGCTACTTCTCTAGGTCTTTCCGTCATGATGTCAGCAAGGCAGCCAGAGCTTTGCACCAGTCCCTAGCTCCTGGTAAGATCCCCCCACTTCCCACCCTACCCCTGTGCCTTTCTCAGGGGATTCATCATCTCTCCAAACTGCCAGGTTATGTGTGGGCCAATGGGAAGGCATTTGTTAGTTGCAAAATGTTCAATTTAACACTTACTCCTGTCTCTGACTCTGCAGGGAAAACCAAGCCTGAATACTAATTACAGCTTTGGGGGGTGAAAATAAATGGGAGTGTGGCAAGTCATGGCCTTAGTGCAGAAGAAAAATGTCTTCATTTGGTTGCAGCATTTTGACATTTGAGAAAGGAGCCTTGGGTAGAAGGGACCTTATCTCTTCTGGGGATAAGGGAAAAGCACAGTGTCTCAGGCCTTACCCTTATATCCTGGGCATCAGAGTTCTAGGACCACTTCACTCAGCCTTGTCAGTTCTCTGATAGTGGCAGGGTAGGGAGGAAGTAGTCCCAGGAGTTGGTGGAAGGTCAGCAGAAGGTGCACTGCCCAACCTAGCTGGTCTCTTTCTTCTACTCATAGTCCGGTCACTGAGCCTGAAATTCCTCCCGAGGCAGGAGATCAGGATGCAAAGGGCAGTGCATGAGACCCAGCCTTCCTGTTTGCCACCTGTAAAGAGTTTTTTGACCACTCCAGTCCTAGCGATCTCTTGCCCTTCATTTTCTTTGAAGCTCTATTCTCCACCACTCTTTTGCAGATGTGATTGCTTTGTATAGTTGGCTAACTTACTTATGCTGCTTAGCCCTGATGAGATTTTTTCAATCTGGGAAGCACAATCTTCAGTCCTGGGAAATTCTTGGCCATTATACCCTCAAAGATTATTTCCCCATCTTCCTCTGTATTTCCTCCTCTTGCGACTACTATTAAACTTACGTCACGGCTGTTTGATCTGTCTTCCAGATCTCTTTCTTTTCATGTTCTTCATCTCTTTAGCTCTCTGTGCTACATTTTAGAACATTTCCTCAGTTCAGTCTTCCAATTTCCTAATTAGTTGTTTGCTGTGTACTGTGGACAATATGCAAGTTGGCTCCTTATATGATTTAAAATATACCTGCAAATTCTTTGATGTTTTTTTCCTCTCAGAGGTGGAATCTAATTTGTCCCCTCTTAAGTTAGGACTAGTTTCATTTTATTTTATTTTATTTTAGAGACAGAGTCTCACTTTGTCCCTCAGCAGAGTGCCATGGCGTCACAGCTCACAGCAACCTCAGCAATTGTCTTGCTTCAGCCTCTCTAGTAGCTGGGACCACAGGTGCCTGCCACAACACCCAGTTATTTTTAGAGATGGAGTCTCACTCTTACTCATGCTGCTCTTGAACTCCTAAGCTCAGACAATCCACCCACCTCGGCCTCCCAGAGTGCTGAGATTACAGGCATGAGTCACCGCACCCAGCCCAGGACTAGTTTTAATAACTCTGATCTAATAGGTCAAATGTGGTAGAAGTGATAATGCGCAAATTCTGATACTTGAAAGGGACTGTGGCTTCCTTACTCCTTGCTCTCTCAAGAACCTTGTGAGAAAACATCAAGCACCACTCTGGAGAGGCCCTCATGGGGAGGAATTAAGGTCTTTTGCTAACAACCTTACAACTGAGGTCTTTTGCCAAACATCTTAGAAACAGACCCTCCAGCCCCTGTCAAGTCTTCAAATGACTGCAGATCTGCCTGACAGCTTAACTATAACCTCAGGAAGAAACCCTGAACTACTATCAACAAGGTAAGCTATTCCTGAATTCCTGACACAAAGAAAATTGTGGAACAATAAGTGCTTATTGTTTTAAGCTGCTACGTTTTAACATAATTTGTTAACTAATATAGCCATAGACTAAATTTTTTTATTCTAATAACTATTTCTTCATTTCAGATGTTTCTAATCTTTTCATAAGCATCCGCTCTTATTTTGTTGCATTCTGTTCTTATCTCATCGTTCCTATGCTTTCCCTTATCTTTGAAAACATTTATATTATTTTTTATAAAAGCTTTTCTTTTTCAAGTTCTTTTTTTTAAGTTTCTTTCATTACCACTTTTCCTTGGATGTTGATTCATGCATTTGCCAAATTTGTTATTTGTCTTTCATGATGTTGGATTTTCTGAGCACTTTATAATTTATGTTTGTGAAATTTTCTTTTATGAGAATTTGTTCAGGTGTGTGTGTGTATTTATTCTGAAAACCCAGGGCAGTCCTAAGGAGGACTTAATACTCATGGTCAGGCTTCTCAGCTCAAAGTAATCTGCCTACTGGCTGTGGCCATGCCCTTTCAGCATGGTGCCAAGACCTTGTCATGCTGCAAGGCACTCATTGGGCCCTTAGCACAACCCTGGACACAAAAGCAAGATTTTCCGGTGGCTCCCTTCCACATTTAATGAGGAGAGTATGTTTCCAAGCCTAATAGGTTTCCAAGCCTATAGGTTATATAACTCAAGCCCCAGGTTTTTGGGGTAATGGGATTCTAGACTGAGCCATTGATTGGTCCAGTTGGGGTAATGGGATTCTAGCCTGAGCCATTGATTAATCCAGTTCCTTTCCTAGTACCTTCAAACCTAACAGCTAATACCTCCAAATTCCAATATGACCTTTGCGTTAAATTATTTTATGGAAACTTATCCATTTCTGACTAATGGAAATTTCCCCTTGCTTTAAGTATGGCTGTGTGCTTGTAAAAATTTTTCTCATCATTTGTCAATGTTCAAGGTAGAAAGGGAAGGATTCAGCCTATGGCTAATTGTATTTGCTTCATACCACAAGTCTTATTTGCTAACTTTCCACATTTATTTTTCTTCTCTCCCTAATCAAACCATAAGCTTCTAAAAGGAAGGAAAAGGATCATGCCCCTTTTTGTTTCTCCTCATTGGAAGAGCAGAATGCCTTCAACATGGAAGTTGCCCTAAAATTTTTTTGTTTGTTTGTTTTTTAGAGATAGAGTCTCATTTTGTCACCCTCAGTAGAGTGCTATGGTGTCACAGCTCACAGCAACCTCCAGATCTTGGGCTTAGGCAATTCTCTTGCCTCAGCCTCCTGAGTATCTGGGACTACAGGCAGCCCTAAAATTTTTTGATTGACTACTATTTGAGGAGAAGAAGTAATGAGGAAGTCTGGGAGGAAAAAAATAGAACTTCTGTATTTCATCAGGATTTATGACCCTCAGGTGTGGAATCCCTCAGAGAACTTGGTTTTTAAGCTTTTCTAAATCATAGACACTTTGAAACCTAATTAGCCCCCTCTGTGGGAAGAAAATGTAAATGTGCAACTTACAAATACAAAATCGTGCGTTCTGTTTCAAGAATCTACATAGTTTTTATGGCTCAAGGAGTAGGGCGCTGGCCCCCTATACTGGAGGTGGCGGGTTCAAACTCAGCCCTGGCCAAAAACTGCAAGAAAAAAAAAAAAAAAAGAATCTACATAGTTTTTAAAAATTCATCCTGAAGTATAAAAATGTTTCTTCTTCTGGCATTGTGAGTTATTTTGCCACTTACCGATGATGCTTTTTTAATCATTACAAATAACCCTGTCCAGTGTCCTCTCTGAACAGAGATGGAAGCTGAGGGCCTCAGATTCTGTGTGAAGACCAGAGAAAATCACAGTCTGGGGTGGCGCCTGTGGCTCAGCGGGTAGGGCACCGGTCCCATATGCCAGAGGTGGCGGGTTCAAACCCAGCCTCGGCCAAAAAAAAAAAAAAGAAAATCACAGTCTGATGGCTTGCTAGATGCAACTTGGACCAGCTAGACAGCATCTCTTCCTAATGATAAGATGAGCTACACTCCTATGTGGTTGTACCACAAAAAACATTGGAACTACTACTACTTTAATGCTGTCAACAAAGCATAATAATTTGTTACCAATTATACGTCATGCACTTCACCTTGTTCCACAAATACACCTTTGTACCTGATCTTTTGTTGTGGATCAGTATAGTCGACTGGTACATCTAAAACCCAGGACCTACAGTCTCAGTCCTGCTAGCCAGGTAAGCTTATAATGCTCCCATGTCATTCAAGGTTAATTCAGCTAACATTTATTGAAGCCTAGTATAAGGCATCTCAACACCAAAAACTGAAAAATGGCCAAAGTCCCACAGGATTTATTGGCTAATAGAATGACGGACACATAGACACAAAACTGTAATAAAATAAAAATGCCAAACCAGAGGGATGCACAAAGGCCCAAAGCAAGGGCTTCCAGCTCAGTGGGTAACACCAGGGCAGGGGTGGCTACAACCAGGGCAAGGGGGCCAGTGGCAAAAGGCAAGGCTAGAAAAATTGACAGAGGTCAAAATCTGAGAAATTTATATCCTGAAGGTAATGGAAGAGAGCTGAAGAATTTTACAGAGGAAAGGAACACATTCAGATTTGCATTTCAGAAAGGCCCTTACAACAAAGAAAATCATGATTACTTCCAAAAAGTGGAAATTGTTTAAACTACATCCTAAATTCACCCTAGAACAAGACCTAAAGATTATGAAAATAAAACTATCCTCCCCCCCAAAATCCCCAGCACCTTGAAAATTTTAAAACTTATCTATAATTAACTTTCGGTTAAAGAGGAAGAAACGGTATAGTTCCAAGCTATATAGAAAATTTTATTCATGAATTTAGGAGATACTCTCAAATCTAGGGTCAGAGGAAAAATACATAGCCTTAATTGTTTTCATCAGTAGTTTTTTTTTAAAGGATGACGATTAACTGAATTTCAAATCAAATGATTTAGAAAAATCAAGAAGAAATAATAACAAAAATAAAACAGAAAATAATGTTAATTAATTTTAAAAAAAGAACACAAGTAGAACTTATAAACAAAGTCAAGACAAAAAATGTAAATATTCAGGGTGGCGCCTATGGCTCAAAAGGGTAGTGTGCCAGCCCCATATGCCGGAGGTGGCGAGTTCAAACCCAGCCCCAGCCAAAAACTGCAAAAAAAAAAAAAAAAAAGTAAATATTCAAAATTAGGAGTAAAAAGTGCCTAATCCACAGACATGAAAATATTTTTACTTAGACAAGAATCTTGTGTGCCATACTACAAGTAAAAAATAAAGTCTCTATAAAATAGATAGTTTTCTAAGAAAATGTAGGTTATCAAAATTATATTCAAAAGTTGAACAAACAAATGCCTTGGAAGAAATTGGAATGACTGCCAAGAAATTAGATCCAGATGATTTCATAGGCAAATTCTTTCAAAATTTTAAGAAATCAAGTCAAGTATCCTAAATATTTCAGACCATGTAATTTTTTGAACACTCCCCCGTGTATTTTGTGAAGTTAGCATTTGCCAATACAAAAATCTGGCATAGACAATAGACAATAAAACGTTAATATGAAAGTATGACAAAGCATGGTGGTCTTATAAAACTTCAGCCAGTCTCCAACATGTGCGAGTAAAGATAAAAGACCAGAGCACATCAAAGGCAGATTATGTACACCCCTCATTTCCAGCACAGCTAGTTTCTTTTTTCTGGACATCTAGCCAATGCAGTAAGACAAGAAGAAATAAGAAATGCAAACACTGAAAATGAGACCACTTTAACATTATTTGCATAACCTTTAGTCACCATTTCAGAAAAGATAATAAAACATTGGAACTAATTACTCAGTAAACTAGACAATTGCTAGATAAATATGTCTAAAACAATAGCTTCTTAAATAGCAACAATAACCACTTAGTAAATATAAGGGGTAAAATGTTCTATTACCAATAACAACAAAAATACAAAGTCCTTGGAATAAACTTAAGACACAAACAGGACCTTCATACAGAAAACGACTTGCTTGTCAAATGTCCAAACAGAATATTTGAGACTAGAAGTGCTATCTTGTGAGTCTAAAAGGCCAGATTTAAGGTTGGAACTCTGTAAATGTTTCCCAAGTTCATGGACTTTCACTCAAAATCACAACTGAATTATTGAAATCTGAAAAACGTAGTTCTGAATTTTTTTGAAAAGTTAAGAATGAGGAGAACTTAACTCTGGCTGGCAAAACAAATTAAAAATCTAATGAATAAAATAATTTAGCACAGATCACGAAGCACCACAACAGGCCGAATCAGGTAAGAATTGAGTCTAGGAAAGTGCAACATTTCAAATCAACAGGAAAAGATGAAATTGTTAAGAAGTGGTTCCACAATAATTGTGCAACTGTTTGGAATAAAACGTAGTCAATCCTGACTTCACAAGGCATGCCAACCTTTCAAATAGGTTTAGAATTATCAAATGTCCAAAAATAATAAAAGAACAAAAACATAGATGAATATTGTCCTGATCTTGGGTGTGGACAAATTTTCTATGAATAAAATTTGGAAGGAAAGATGATGAGGAAAGAGGAAGGGAAAGAAGGAGGAAATATTGATAGACTTAACCACATCAAAGTTACTTCTAGAAACAAAAATGACACGAACAAGCATGAAAGGCAAATAATAACTTGATTTTAAAATATTGCAAGATTTAACAAATAATATTCTCACAAGCAGCTCTTTAAAAATCTATAAGAAAAATAAAAATATTGTTAAAAATGAAAAAATGGCATAGACAGGCAATTCAAAAAAGAAAAAATACATATAACATACAGTATTTGATGAAAACATCTAGCTTCACATTAAACCAAAGAAATTCACATTAGAACAAGGTACCACATTTTCTTTAACTTCAAAAAACAAAATACCCAAGACTGGTGAAGACATAAGGTAATAGCTTTTATATACAGCGATCGTTGATCCTTGAACGACATGGGTTTGAATTGCATGGGTCCACTTATAAGCAGATCTTTTTCAATAAATATATTGGAAATTGTTTGGAGATTTGTGACAATTTGAAAAACTTGCAGATAAACTGTATAGTACAGAAATACTGAAAAAATTAAGAAGTCAGGTATGTCATGAGCACATAAAATGTCCGTAGATGCTAGTCTACTTTCTCATACACTACCATAAAATACACACAAATCTTTTCTAAAAAGTTAAAATGTATCAAAACTTCCACACATACTTACATGTAAACAAACCTAAGGATGCAGTATTCAATCATAACTACATAAAATTAACTGTAGTCCACACTGTACTACTGTAATAATTTCATAACCACCTCCTGTTGCTATTGCCATGAGCTCGTGTTGCAAGCATTCACTTTAAGACGTGACATGCCAATCATCTCCGAGTGAGCAGTTGTCTTCTCCAGTAAATGGTATATGGCAGTAAAAAGTGATGTCTCCTGGCTCTCCTGTGATTTTCGTGTTTAGTGCAACGTTGTAAACCTTGAATAACATTGTGGGACCCACATGAAGTATCACTAGGGATGCTGGAAATGCTCGCAAGAAGCAAAGTCACGACATTACATGCAAAAGTTGCTTTGCTTGATATGTGCCATAGCTGGAGGCCTGCAGCTGAGGTTGCCGAGTATTTCAGACAAAGGAATCATCTTGTGAAAAGACGATGTAAACTTACAGTATCGATGAATACAATGTAGTATTGGAAATATATTTGCTCTTCCTTGTGATTTTCTAAATAACAGTTTCTTTAGCTTGCTTTATTGTAAGAATACAGTAGATAATACCTGTAACATACAAAGGGAGTGTTAATTCGATCTTACGTTGTTGACTGGCTTCCAGTCAATAATAGGCTGTTAGTAGCTAAGTTTTTAGGGAGTCAAAAGTTATACTTGAATTTTCAACTGAAGTAGAGGGGGTCAGTGTCCCTAACCCCCATGTTGTTCTGGAAACAACTGTATATTCTGTTGACAGAGCTTTAATATAAAACTTCTGAGGAGCAATTCAGTAATTCTATCAAAAACTACACAAAATATTCACACCTTTGATCCAGGTTTTCCTCCCTCTCAAATTTTACCCATCAAAGCTGTTTACAAGATAAGCATACAAGAATATTTTTTGCAGTATTATTTCAGCTAAGAACAGTTTAAACTCTCTGAAATATGTAATAAGGCCTTGATTAAATGACTTGCAGCATATCCAACTATATACTCATGAAAACTTCTGTTATAGATTATCTACTGGCACAAGAAAATGTTCAAAATACATTGTTAAAGAATACGTTACAGAAGAATATGCATAATATAATCTTAATTATGTTTTAATTTTTAATCATGAAATTTTTTATTTAATGTCTGTGCTGTTCACTTCAATATTCCTAAGGGGGTTCTCATCCCCGCTACAAGTTAGAATAGTCTGGAATGCTTTTACAAAATATCCCTGCCTGGGCCCCACCCCAAAATAAATTAAATCAGAAACTCTGTGGGTATTATTTGGATTTTGTATTAATTTCTCTAACTCTAATGTGTAGTCAGCATAAAAATTTCTGTTGTATAAAGCTGTGATTCTCAGTCTGGTCCATTTTTTTTTATTGTTAAATCATAGCTGTGTACGTTAGTGCAATCAAGGGGTACAATGTGCTGGTTTCATATACAATCTGAAATATTCTCATCAAACTGTTCAACGTAGCCTTCATGGCATTTTCTTAGTTATTGTATGTAGACATTTGTATTCCGCATTTAGTAGGTTTCACCTGTACCCATTCTAAGATGCATCGTAGGTGTGGCCCCACCTATTAACTTCCCTCCACCCTAACCTCCCCTCTCCCTTCCCCTCCCTTGGCCCTTTCCCCATATTCTTGTGCTATAGTTGGGTTATAGCCTTCATGTGAAAGCTATAAATTAGCTTCATAGTAGGGCTGAGTACATTGGATATTTTTTCTTCCATTCCTGAGATACTTTGCTAAGAAGCACATGTTCCAGCTCCATCCATGTAAACATGAAAGAGGTAAAGTCTCCATCTTTCTTTAAGGCTGCATAATATTCCATGGTATCCATGTACCACAATTTGCTAGTCCATTTGTGGGTCGATGGGCACTTGGGCTTCTTCCATGACTTAGCAATTATGAATTAGGCTGCAATAAACTTTCTGGTACAGATGTCTTTGTTATATTGTGATTTTTGGTCTTCTGGGTATAAACCTAGCAGAGGAATTAATAGGATCGAATGGCAGGTCTATTTTTAGATCTCTAAGCTCCAAACATCCTTCCAAAATGAACGTATTAGTGTGCATTCCCACCAGCAGTGTAGAAATGTGCCCTTTTCTCCACATCCACGCCAACATCTCTGGTTTTGGGATTTTGTTATGTGGGCTACTCTTACTGGGGTTAGGTGATATCTCAAAGTAGTTTTGATTTGCATTTCTCTGATGATTAAGGATGATGAGCTTTTTTTCGTGTGTTTTGGACATTTGACAATATCTGTAGATACTTTTGGTTGCCATCCCAACTTGGAATAGGGGATGCTACCTGCACTAGTAGGTAGAAACCAGGTTTTAGGAACTGAATTGTTTTCCCTCTAAAATCCGTATGTTGAAGTCTCAATCCCCCATACCTTGGAATGTATCAATGACTGTCTTCAAAGATAAGGTCTTTAAAGAAGCAAGTAAGTTAAAATAGTGCCTTTAGAGTGGGGCTCTAATCCAGTCTGACTGTGGTCCTTAGAAGAAGAAGACACCAGGGAGGGGCTCACACAGAGGAAGGCAGCAAGGAGGCTGCCCTATCTGTGGGAGTGAGAAGAACCAGGACAGGAACATGCTATACAGACCACGTCAGGTAACAGGCACCCGGTTGCCCTGCCTGACAGTTGCCACAAGTACTGAGCACTCACCATACCTGGAAAGCTGTGTTAAATGATTCACACCAGCTCTCGCTACCCCTTCTGGGGGAATTTTCATTCTTATTTTACAGACCAACAACTGAACCACAGTGTGAGATGCAACGTAATTACCCCAGATCTGCTGGTGCACAGAAGAGCCTGGATCCAAACACAGACCTCTCACATCCACACTTCTGCTATTGACTCCGAAGCTGCTGTTGTGCAAGCAGCTTAGTCCGGTGGGAACGTTAAGAGTGGAGAAATGGAGTTCTGATGCTAACTCTGCCCTCACTGGCTGGAGGGCTCTGGTTCATCTGCTTCGTGGAGCACTGTGGGCTTTGGGGTGATACACCCGGGTCTGGACCTCAAGTCTACCTACCATTCACTAGTTGATAGCCTTAGCATATTTCCTACCTCCCCACAACTCAGCCTCTCCATCTCCAATATGGGGGAAAGGATATCAACCTTTAAAAGACTGCATTTTCTGAGACACTGTACGTAAATCACAAAGCACATGGCAAGTGCTCAGGAAACACGAGTTCCAGTCCGTTGTCAGTCTTTCTCAGTTTTCTCCCCTATTCTGCCTCCTGCAGGGCAGTCAGACTGGTCCAATGAGACAACAAATGCAAATACACAACAAACTCAAGGTGTCATCATTGTGAAAAGACAGGATACAAACGCTAAACTTAATGCAACATTTGACCTCAAGTTGTACAACCCTGAGCAAGTCTTATAAACTTCTCATGCCTTGGTTTCCCCACGTGGAGGTACAGTGGTAACTCCTCTGCCTTCCCCAACACTTAGGCTTATGAGGCCACATGAGTGTAATTTGCAATTATCATAAATGGAATTTCAGGCTAAATGGTTATATTGGATTTCTAAACAGCCAGATGACATTACCAGCTCCACCGGTCCTCTCAAGGAATATCAGCCCCTCACTAGCTCTAACTTGCAGGATTTTCTTGTTTTAATGCCCAACTCGATGCTTACCTCCTGCCCTGCTCCTGCTCTCATTCTCTCCCAGACCTGACATGTGGCTGCACCGATAGCCTTCCTCTGTTTCCTTCCTTGTTACTACATGTCCAGCAGTATTGCATAAAAGTGGTCAAAGGGAAGGGTCAAGCTTAGTTTCAAGTCTGAGGTCTGGAATTACATCAAATCCGTAACGTTTATCTGCCCTCACCATCAGCCATATACTTCCCAATTTAGGTCTCAGCCACATCAATAGAAGGCTGAGTTGCCCAGGCTACAGCATGCCCTGCTCTTACTTCCACTTTTCTTAATTCTAAGGGGACAGCTCCCAAGCCCACTTTGGCCTGTGTAATGGCCTAGCATGGTCATTTGAAGCAAGGCAGCATTTTAACTGGGGCACCTCAGGGGGCTCCAGGGTCTCGGTGGGCTGGAGGGAGGACAGCCCACACAAAGGATTTTTTGTTTAAATTAAATAAGAAGTCATTTGTAGCCCAATTTCCAAAGTGCCTCACCCTCCATGTCACTTGGGTGCACAGTGAACACTATTATTCGATGGCAGAACTCCCTGGCTCTACCATGCATAGACGAACTTGAAGGTGGGGATACTGGCTTAGGAGATACCCCCTGCCAGCAGACCTGGTGTGCCTCTGTTCTCTTCCTTCGTGCACAATTTCATCTTACTGCTACTAAGCCAACAATGAATAAATTACATGGCACATCTCAAATGCCTAGGACAGTGCCTGGAACCCGGGCGGCAGCTGGTGAATACTTGTGCAGTGAATAAGCCAAGGAACGATGCACAAATCAAAAGTTCAAGTGGGAGTTATAAGGGAAAATGGAATTTGGGGTTTTCTTTTGTTTTGTTTTGTATTTAAATGAAAGAGAAGAAAAAACTATAATTTGGATTTCAAATTAGAAGGCAACTAGCCCCAGGAAAAAGTAAGTCATTTGTTTGATCATCTGGGGGCAGAGCGGTCAGCTAGCAGGTACCCACTAGAGACAGAACAATGCAAGACTCCAGAAATATTTCCAGGTCCGAGAAATCTCCGTGACATCTGCCCCATGGCCTCTGCGCCTCACTTCTGCCTTGTTTTTCTCTTCCTGCTCTGTGTACACAAATTGAATGAGGTTACTTAACCCTGACAGCTTTCTCTGGGGAGCAATTAGAGACTTTAAGATCTTACCTATGCTTCACCAGAAGTCTTCTCATTAAATAGTTACTTCAAATGTTCCCAGGGCCTAAAACATTAAGATTTAAAGGAAACAATTGACTGCTTTTTTCCATGCCAAATCAGACCGTTGTTTAACATGATGAGAGCTACCACTGAGGTTACTGAAGTAGAAAAAGGGGGTTACATGTTGATAGAGAGCAGAAACTTAGCAGGGAAGTTAAAAACAAGGCAGGCATAGGGGCCAAGTAAGTCAAAGTGGTATCTTCAAGGAATTAGGCTTTTCAAGGGTGCTACAAACCAAAGTCAGACCCTAAATGCCCTTCAGGACCTCCAAAGCCACTCTGTTCTGCACCCCACCTCACAAAAAGGGCATGAGCTACCAACAAGGTGCATGTTCTGAAGAGAAAGCATCATGGAGAAGGAGGCCCCTCACTTCCCCTATCTGTGGAAGTGAGAAGAACCAGGACAGGAACATGCTGTACAGACCACGTCAGGTAATAGGCACCCTGCCCTCAGGGAGAGGGCAGGGCATGGCGGAGAGAAGAACCCTGGAGATACAGCAGGGGCTTGCCTGAGACTGGAGGCTTGTTTTGTAGCAGGAAACGAAGTTCTCCTTTTTCACCAGGCCCCACCCTGCTGAAAGAACCTTGCCCTTCATGAGAAAGTGATTTGGGGAACATCAAAGTCCATCTGTGTCTGAGTCGCCTGGGGAGTTCATTACTGAGGCATCATAGTGGAGTTCTGACTCGTGCACCATGGTTTAAGATACGGGTTCCAGATGGGGTGCGGTGGCTCACACCTGTAATCCTAGCACTCTGGGTAGCAAGGAGGGTGGATCACTTGAGCTTAGGGATTTGTGACCAGCCTGAGCGAAAGTGAGACTCTGTCTCTACTAAAAATAGAAAACTAGCTGGGAGTTCTGGCAGGCTCCTATAGTCCCAGCTACTAGGAAGACTGAGACAAGAGGACCTCTTGAGCCCAGGAGTTTGAGGTTGCTGTGAGCTATGACACCATGGTACTCTATGGTGAGTGAGTACCATGATGAGTGAGACTCTGTCTTCAAAAAAAAAAAAAGATAAAGGTTCCAATGTATTAAAATTTATTCATAATTTCTGAATGGTATCAAGCCAGATCAGAAGATGAAAATGGACATCATCTCCTTCAAACCTGAAGTTTATTCACCCAGTACAGGAAGAGGGCTTCTAAGTGAGCAGAGAAGGAGGAACATCTGTTTGGTGTCCAGCTCAAGATAAATAGAAAACATTCCTTGATTCCTCTCAGCACTTAAGAGCTTCTGTTTCCCAGAACTTTTTCAGAAAGAATTCTTCACTTTTCTAAGCTGTGAGTATAAGCAAGCATCAGGATAACTCAGCAATTAAGTCCCCACACAAACCAAACTCAGATGATTTTTTTGTTGTTGCTGTTTGCATTCTCCATCATTTCCCATGAAGGCCTTGTTCTCTTTGCAGGGTGTGGTACTGTCCAAAAGACCCAGCAGACACAGCTTGCCTTAGGCAAGTTCCCTGGGAACTGAGCCCCACCCACCACCTCTCTTCCAAGCCCCAGTTGATGCTGCCACTGCTGGGGATCACTTCAGGGCAGAGGCCACCTCTGTGGGTATCAATCTTTGCAGGGTCCTGATAAGGTAATCTAATAGGCCTTTTGAATCTTCATAAGGCCTTCTTTCTGTAGACACAGCCTGTAGGAAAAACTGGCCCTTTCTTTGCCAATCTTTTCTATATTGGGGGAAATTCCCATGATATCTGTCCGGACTCCATAATATAGTTACATGTATAACTCAAACTCTCAGACTCTCTTGCAGTTAGAATGCAGGCCTGTGACGCAGCTCTGTATTTTCACACACCCATATAAGATTTTGTTCTACAAAGGAGGACATGACAATGTAAGGAACCACGCTCTTCCCAGGGAATCCCTCTTGCTGACATGGAGCACCAGGCACCAGGGCCTGGGAGCAGCTGGGCTACAGACAAGTTTCCAGCCCTGAGTTCTCAGTAGCTGCAGTGGTGGCTTCATCTTAAAACTGCTTCTACAGTGTGGTCAGGGCATTTTTCCTTTACCTTGAACTTGCTTCCCCCTCTCCCCAACTCCAAATTATCCTAAATACTCAATAAATCCATTTTAATCTGGAAATAGTTGTTTCTGTTGTCCATAACTTAGAAGGCCGAAAATGGGCATTTGGGGAACTGAGAGGACAGGACCCTTGACATTTGTCTGTGCTCTGTGGGGCTTCTCTCTTGTCCTGGTCCTCAGTAACCAGGTGGGAGGGCAAGGGTCATCCCTTCCTGAGGTAATAGAGAACTCTTTCATGCAAACTTGTAAGTGATGAGCAGTCCCTTTTTAAAATCGGTGAGGTCTGCAGATGTAAGTTCCTTTAACACCTGCCTAAAGCTCCAACACATAACAGCTTCAAAACATGACCTCTGGACAGGCTGAAGCTTCCAGCCCCCCACCTTTGTCCTCCTTTCTCTGGGCATCACTCAGCCTTTACTTCACCCCTCTCCAGGTACCCAGATCTCTCACTCCCTTCTCCTCCAATAACCTCAGTCAAATTTGCAATCATTCCCTTTAAGGTTTAATGTCCTTAGTGGCTTAGAATATTGTCCTTTTGGTATTTGTATCATACCAAAATCAAAGCCATGGACTAAAAGAATGATGTCTCTTAGTGAAATTTTAGGCAGTGGCTATCAATAAAGAGAATTTGTGTTTTATTTTCTTCAATTTTTGTTTATTTATTTGTTCTTAGCAATGAGAATTTCCCCGGCAACTACAAAGCTATCACGCAGGAAGGAGGGGCCCTAACACTTTCAGAACTGCAGGGGTGGCTCCATCTTCAAACTGATTCTACAGTGTGGTCAGGGCATTTTTTCCTTTACCTTGAACTTGTTTTTCCCTCTCCATCCCTGCAGATAGACAGCTGGATGCTTTTCCCAGCATCTTCACACTCCCCCCGCCTTCACCATTCCAGCCATGCAGCCACCTCGCTACTCCTCCAACTTGCCCTGTGCTCTCTGGCCTCAGGTCTTTGCCCTCGCCAGTCCCTCTGCCTTGGGCACCCTCACCCCAGACGTTGGTAGGGTCCACTCCCTCCCTCTCAGGACTTGCTCAAATGTTCTGGTATTCTCACTCCCCCTCACTGGCTTTATTACTTCCCTATGTTCCTGATCACCACGTAGGATGCTTATTTGTTAATTATTGTCCAGCCCTCCTCCCCGACTACCAGAAAGTGAGTTCTAAATATGCAGAGATCTTATGGCTCACTTTTCTCAACATCTAGAACAATCCCAGGCATGAAGTGAGTACTCAATAAAATTTGTTGAGTGAATTAAAATCATACCGAATGATATAAATATCATTGTAATTTTCAGAAAAATAGTGATACTCAGAAAAATTAAATTGTTCAAGGTCTCCAAGCTACTCCAAGGTGAAGCCTAGCACCCACATCTCAATCTGTGAGACAAAAAAAGCACCCTGGGCAGGATGGTTGGGAGGAGTAGCAAGGTCCACATCTCCCAGTCTCCTGTGCCCTTCCAACCCCTTCCTGGTCTAAGTGGGTTAACTCAATAATAAAGTATGATACAGGTGAGCTTAGTACCAATATTCTCCCCCAAATGGAGTAGCAGGGACCCAGGCTCCTTCTAAGTTATGAGTCAACCATCTTCACACATGGCTCTCAAGGTTGTCCTAGGATCATTTCCATTCCAGACATGGAGTGAGCCATGAGGATCACATTTTGGCAGGGAGTGGCGGGGAGACCCTTCTGTTCAGGTGCCATTGGCCAGCACTCAGTCACATGGGTACATCCAGCCACAAAGGAATCAAGAAAATGCAGTGTGGCTGTGAGCCCAGGAAGAGAAGGAAAGAGGTATGGTGATACCCAGCCTTTGCAGGAACCAATGGCACCTCCTGTTAGCAACTCAGGTTTGAGAATATCCTAAGTGCTGAGTGGAAAGGTAGCAGGAAGGGGTTTAACCAGCTAGACCTAGAAATCAGGCAGTCTCCAGCTCTCATGCCAGGCTCACCACTGAGTAGCTATTTGACCTCAGTCAAGATACTTAGCTCTGTGAGTCTCAGTTACAACTAGAAAATGAGGACAGTACTAGTGTCTACTTCATTGGGTTGTGTTGAGGGAAATCTGAGCTAACAGCTGATGGGTCCGCAGCAGTACCGACATGTAGCTGTAAGTAGAGGGGAGATACTCCACTGACGCTCCCCAGCTTCTTCCCCCGCTACTCTTGTGTCCCAGCTGGCCAGTCTCCAGAGAGCCACTCTGGGTCTCAAAGCTTAAATGAGAACAAGCTTTTTCCCCACTTGACTAGCGACCTGTGAGTCCTCCCTGTTGCATCCTATTGACGGTTTCTGACAAATCCCACAGTATCAGTTTGCACAAGTTTGAAATGCCCTTTCCATTAACGGAGGAGCTCTGCTATTAACTAATTACACTTTGGCTTTTCCTGTGTGAGCCACTGTGGCAGGGAGAAGAGACTGAGTGCATGGTGCCTCTGGCGTGGAGAGGAGGCTTGTACAGCTTGGGATGGGCAGGGGCTGGGGAGCCCGTGGGGGCTGCTCTCCACTGCCCCTCTCTGCTATAAGTCGAGGTATCAGGAGAGAGGCCTGTGGAGGATCTTCTCTCGATTTCCCACAGGAGATCCTTTCCCACAAAGGATTCGGGGCAACTCAGATTTTTAGAAAACTACTGATAACCAGAAAAGAATTAAACGAACTGTTAAGGTTACCAGCAAATGCATGGTTTGATTGGGAGTCTCAGAAGCCAGAGCCCACACTAGTGTTCTTCCCCATGGTCAACACCCGCAGGGTCAGCCCAGGCCAGACTGGAAAGCAGGGCCCATCTGCTCCCACCATCAGCTATGGCTGCCTCCTTGCAGGGAACAAAAATAGGTTTTCTAAACCTAGGTTTTGAAGTGAGTCAAGGGTAAGTTTAAATCCCAGCTTACCCTTGGTGGGTTGTATCTCCTCTCAGAGCCTCAGCTTCCTTGTACTCAATGAGAATATTGATCTCGGGTTACCACAAGATCAGCTGTGAAAAAATCTGGCTCAAAGTAGACACCAATAAATGTCCATAGGCAGGTGTTTCCTACCCCCACTCCCTCCCTGGAGGCTCTCCCACTTCTAAAGGCCTGGATGTCACTGATCTGAAAACTTGTGTAACACAAGATGCATCAGGTAGCTGGAGTGGGGAAGGTCGGCTGTGCCTTGAATAGCGACACGTACACATCCCTCTGACACTGATGAGGTCCCCTGGGGTGGACCCTGCAGAAATCCATTTATAGGTTCTGAAGAGCCTCGTGGGGGGCCAACTCCTGTGAGAGAAGGAGCCAGAAATTATGAGTTTACCCAACAGAAAGCCTTCTGCACAGGAAGGGAACAGGGAGTTTGAGTTGGAATCACTCACATCTCCTCCACCCCCACTGCATGGATAGGGGTCTAAGTACTAGAGATAGAAAGTAACTTACAATAGAAAGAACAGAGCTCCACTTCCAGCTGGAATGTCAAAAAAACCCAGACTGTTGCTCCCACTCTAACCCAGGGAATGAACTAGTTACAATGAAACATCACAATTCTTTAAAACCCATCAGAGAGCCAAGAATGCAAAAAAAAAAACAAAATTACCTAACTTTCAGAAGTCATGGTTCCTGCCTCAGAAGAGGAGAGCCATGATGCTTTCATCACTGAGAAGGAGCACAGAAAGACGAATCTGCCAGGAATGAGATACGTGGTGAGTGGGTTGGTGTGACACATTAGGACCCGAGGAGCCCCAAGTGAAGTGTGTGTCCACACCAACTAACAGCCCTCTCCCACTGTTCCTATCTAGTGCACAGGGGTAATATGCTGGTGGGGGGCGGGGGTAAGAGGCTGAGACAGAGCACCTGAGGTGCTGGGCTTTCTTCAAGTGCAAGGCTAAAGCTGTCATGGGGCAGGAGGTTGGAGAGAAATCTCTCCAGGGCACCCTCAGCCTCTACCATTTGCACTGCAGCAGTCCCATAAAAGAGGCAGGCTGGACCTCTGGACAGACAGAGAGCTCAAGGTACAGAAATCTGGGAGCAAAACTGGAGAGCAAAGAGAATAGTCTGGGGAGGTGGGACTGGCAGCCAGGTTGTACACCATAAAGAATTTTCTGGAATCTCACCAGTGTTCAGATCCCAATATCTGCTGAAAGGAAAGACTTGATCCTCTCCTGAATTTTTTTGAATCCAGTGGCAAAATGAACTTGAATCTAAGAAAGAAAACAGAGTGTTCACAGGGAAAATGTATTTTTTCTTTTCTTTTTTTGAGATAACAGCCAAGTATCCTCCAAAATCAATCCACAGATCCAAGAAGCTGAGTGAACCCAACTATCTAAATACAAAAAAAACACACCTAGATGTGTCTCATACACATACTTATTGTATTTTTTAACTTCTGTAAAAATCTACTGTTAAAAGCAAAAATAATAGTAAAATGTTATGGGGTTTACAGGATTAATACAAGGAAAATGTGTGAAAACAGTAGCATAAAGGACAAAAGGGAAGAAAATATAATTACAATACTGTTTCTCACATTGTTCACAAAATAGTATGAAAATATTTGAAGATAGACTGTGCTCATGTAAAATATAGTTTAATTTCTAAAGAGCAAACTGTAAGGCAAACACAAAAGTATAGCTACAAAGTCAGTAGAAAAGTCAAAATAGAACAATAAAAAATTTTTATTCACTCCAAAAGAATATAAGGGGAAAAAATAAGCAAGGTACAAATAATAGATATAATAAATATCAAAATGGTAAAAGTAAAACCAACCATACATGTAATTCCATTAAATGTAAATGGATTAAACATACCAACCATAATTAAGAAATTGTCAGACTGAGTTAAAAAGCAAGACTTACCTATATGCTATTTAAAGGTAATATATGTGGGGCCAGGTGCAGTGGCTCATGCCTGTAATCCTAGCACTCTGGGAGGCTGAGGCCGGTGGATTGCTTGAGGAGTTCCAGACCAACCTGAGCAAGAGCAAGACCCCATCTCTATTAAAAATAGAAAAACTCAACAGGTATACTAGCACAAACCTATAGTTCCAGCTACTTGGGAGGATGAAGCAAGAACATTGCTTAAGCCCAAGAGTTGAGGTTGCTGTGAGCTATGACACCATAGCACTCTACAAAGGGTCACAAAGTGAGACTCTTATTCAAAAAAATTAATTACTTAATTAATTAATTAAAAAATAAATAAAAGTAACATGTTAAGATGTTAGGATGAAAACATAGATCAAAAGGAAAAGATTTTTAGAAAAAGATATTCTATACAAGCAATAAACAAAGCTGGTGGTTATATTAAAATCAGACAAAGTGGATCATAAAACAACAAATATTACCAAAGATAAAGTATTTCATTGTTTTGAAAGAGTCAATTCATCAGGAAGACCTAATGATCCTCAATGTGTGTGCACTCACAACAAGGTTTCAAAATTCACAAAGTAGAAATTGATAGGATTAAAGAGAAAAAAAGAGAATTTCACACTCCTAGTTGGAGATTTTAATACTACTCTCTCAGCAATTGACACAACAAATAGACCCAAAAAATCAGTAGGAATTTAAAAGGGTTGAACACCATTTTTAACCAATTTGACATAACTGACATAAAACACTACACCCAAAACATGCAAATATTCATTAATTTGAATTGCATCTAAACCATATACTATAAACATACTGGGACATAAATCAAGTATGAAAAAAAATCTATGGCTCAAAATCATATCAAAATAAAATCTTCTGACTACAATAGAACAAAACTAGGTATCAATTACAGTAAGATATCCAGAAAATCTCAATATATTTTGAAACTGAAATAGGTACTTCTACATAAACCATAGAAAAGAAGAAATTAAAAGAAAAATCAGGAAATATCTCTACTTAAAAAATGAAAAAGAAGTACAACATAACAAAACTTGTGGAATGCAGATAAAGCTAAACTTAGAGGAACATTTATAGTTTTAAATGTCCACTTTAGAAAAAGAAAAGAGAGAGAACTAAGACCTGAATTTCTACCATAAAAGGTAAGGAAAAAAGAACAAATTCAAACCAACATTAAGTATAAGAAAGCAAATAGGAAAATTTAATAGCAGAAATAAATAAAACAGGAAATGGACAAGCAAAATAATCAAAAAGTCAAACATTGGATATTTGAAAAAATCAATAAAACTTACCAAGAGAAAAAAACAAAAATTATGCAAAATAAGAGTTAAACCATATAGATATTAAACCATAAACCATAAAGATATTAAAAGAATGATAAGTGGTATCATAAACAAATTGGATGCCAAAATATCAATTTATGTAAAGAGAAAAAATTCCTTGAGAATTAAACTCACCAGAACTGAAGTAAGGAGAAATAGAAAATCTAAATGATCAAATGTCTGTTAAGAAATTTAATTCAGAAGTGAGAGCAAGATGGCGGCCGAGTAACAGCTTCCCTGCAACTGGGCACTGTGAGTCTGGGGAGATAAGACTCCAGGCATCTGTGGCTGGTGGGATCTGCCTATAATCATCCCTTTGAGGATACAGGGAGTCAGTGAGAGACTTCTGGACCCCAAGAGGAGGACAAAACAGTGGAAAAATGGCAAGTGGTTTACATGTGTTCGATGGGTCTAATCCCACCGGCAGCTGTAAGTACAGAAGCAGCAAGACTGCAAACCGGAAAGGCCTTACCTGTGAACTGTTTTGGTGTTTTTGGACTTGGAACTCAGTCGAACTGCCTTGGGGAGAGCTTGAGCAGGAGTGTGGAAAATATTCGACGTTGTCTAGGGCCCCAGACTGAGCCGCTGAGCCTGACAGAGCTAATAGAGTTTGGCTGTGGGCCACATGGAGCCATTGTGAGAGAACTTCCCTGGCAAGCTCCACCCACAGGGTCACAGAGCAAGGATCAGGTGGGAGCTTGTAACCTAGTGACTCAGAAGCCTAAAGGCAGGGACCGAGCCCCCTTACAGCCTTAACCCTCAGTGGCAGAGGGAGACCCGTTTTGGCACACTGGGTAAGTGGATAGCCACTTCAGTAGTGATCCCAGTGACAAGCACTTTCCTGGGAAAGCTTCTTCTTAGACAAGTTTAGAAGTTTAAAGTGCCTTTTAAGAGGGCTGAAGAAAGATTTAGGGTGTCCACCCTGTGGGGTTTGAGAAATCAGCAGAGGCCTCCACTCATATCAACATTGTGATTAACATCTCATACCCCAGAAGACTACCTATTGCCCAGACAATATTCAACAACATATATATACTGCTTTGTTTTTGGTTTTGTTGTTGTTGTTGTTTGTTTGTTTTTTGTTTATTTTGTTGTCGTTTTTAATTTCAACCTTTTCCCTACATATATTTTCTTTTCTTTTTTTTCTTTCTTTTCTTTCTCCATTTTTCTAGTTTAAATACAATTTCCCATTGCTGCCTTTTTCATTAATAAGAACTTCATTTTTGCTAGTGTTTCTATGCCCTATTATTTGGTTTTTCACTCAATTTTATCCTGTGACGTTTTCTGTTTGCTTGTTTTAGTTTGATTTATAGCATTTTTGTCTTTCCTCTCTACTTGGTGGAGGTGGGGTACTGTGTCCGATCAGGTTAGCAAAGAGCTGCTGACCTCAAGGGAACCACTCAACCAGGCACTCCCAAAGGTCGGGGTTTTTTTAAGATTGTGTCAAAGTACCCTAATGTACACTTATATTGCTCTATCTCCCTTTTTCTGTGCCTCTCTTCTTTTTGTCAATATTCCCTTTTACCCACCCCCTCTCCTATCACTATTTTCTTTTTGTTCTTTCTTTCTTTTTTTTTTTTCTTTCTTCTATCCCTTCTTGCTCTTCAACCTTTTCATCCTTCTTGTCCTGTACCATAAGGACTCATCGAAACCTTAGTCCACAGGCACGAGAACTTAAAGAGCAAGAGGAAGTGAAAGGAGAATTAGGGCAAGGAAACAGATAAAAGAAATCACTCATGAGGAAGAATCAGCAGAAAACTCCAGGCAACATGAAGAATCAGTCCAGAGCGCAAGAAAGCATAGGAAAAACACTGGAAGATATTGGCCTGGGGAAAGACTTCATGAAGAAGACTGCCATGGCAATTGCAACAACAACAAAAATAAACAAATGGGACTTCATTAAACTGAAAAGCTTCTGTACAGCTAAGGAGACAATAACCAAAGCAAAGAGACAACCTACACAATGGGAAAGGATATTTGCATATTTTCAATCAGACAAAAGCTTGATAACTAGGATCTATAGAGGACTCAAATTAATCTACATGAAAAAAAACAACAATCCCATATAGCAATGGGCAAGAGACACGAATAGAACCTTCTCTAAAGATGACAGACGAATGGCTAACAAACACATGAAAAATGTTCATCATCTCTATATATTAGAGAAATGCAAATCAAAACAACCCTGAGATATCATCTAACCCCAGTGAGAATGACCCACATCACAAAATCTCAAAACTGCAGATGCTGGCGTGGATGTGGAGAGAAGGGAACACTTTTACACTGCTGGTGGGACTGCAAACTAGTACAACCTTTCTGGAAGGAAGTATGGAGAAACCTCAAAGCACTCAAGCTAGACCTCCCATTTGATCCTGCAATCCCATTACTGGGCATCTACCCAGAAGGAAAGAAATCCTTTTATCATAAGGACACTTGTACTAGACTGTTTATTGCAGCTCAATTTACAATCACCAAAATGTGGAAACAGCCTAAATGCACACCAACCCAGGAATGGATTAACAAACTGTCGTATATGTATACCATGGAATAGTCTTCAGCTATTAAAAAAAATGGAGACTTTACATCCTTCGTATTAACCTGGATGGAAGTGGAAGACATTATTCTTAGTAAAGCATCACAAGAATGGAGAAGCACGAATCCTATGTACTCAATTTTGATGTGAGGACAATTAACAACAATTAAGGTCCATGGTGGAGGTGGGGGAAGAGGAAAGCAGAGAGAGAGAGAAGGAGGGAGGGGTGGGGAAAAGAAGAGCAGAGAGAGGGAAGGAGGGAGTGGGGTGGGGTCTTGGTGTGTGCCACACCTTCTAGGAGCAAGACACGATTGCAAGAGGGACTTTGCCTAAAAAAATGCAATCAGTGTAACCTGGCTTATTGTACCCTCAATGAATCTCCAACAATAAAATAAAATATATAAGGAAAGAAAGTAAGAAAGATAATCCCACTATCCTATGATGCTGAGAATTTTCTGTGTTGTGTGCTATGATGTTGCTTCCTTTGTTTTCAAAGATATTTTCAATGCCTCGGATCCCTTTCTGGCATCCATCATGGCAAGTACACAGTACGTGTGCAAGAAAGTTTTGTTTAATAAATTAACAATTCCTTTGTATGTACACTAATATTTTCCATTAGCTTATAATTTAGTCTCAGGTTTGAGATTTACATGAACTATGTGAAATATGTGAATATTTCTAATGACATTACATATGTCCACGGATCTATTTGGCTTTGTTATATAGACTAGTGCAATCAGATTTCCAAGGTGTCTATCGCACCTCAATTTTATCCTATCTGCACTAATTTATGAGAGAACAAAAGCATTTGTAAAATAGAACACATTCTTTTGAAACTTCATTCACTTACCTTTTTATGCCCGAAATTTGTTTATTGAACTCTTGAAATATAGCAAATCATCTGCTAACAGTGAACTTTAAAATAGATGTATATGTTATTCTAAAATACGCTTTTATAGTTTTTGACAAAACTAAGATTTTTGTGGTTTATAATTATTACTTAGATTACTGCATCCTTTGAGTGTTACACTGAAGTCTGATTTAATTAATTACAAGTTCTTAGTTGCTATATATATTGTTAAAATAGAAAGAAATGCTTTTCCACCTAAAACCATTTTTTAAAATACTTGTTTGAAAACTGAATTTCATTTTTCTCATGACAATATTGAATGTAAAGAAGCAGATGGGTTTTCTAGAATAGTATGTTTTCTTTGGTATTTCTCAGGACAAAAAAAAAAAAAAACAACTCCCTTATTGCTTTTGTATGTTGTGAGAACTAGGAAAGCCAAAGTAAGAACAATCTACTATTCAGTAACTGGAATTTCTAATAATTCATAGTAAAACTCATTCACAAAATTTTATATATATTTAAATAAATTGCCAGCTGATTATATGACAAAAAAATAAATTTAATTCATAATAAAATATTTATCAACAAAGACATCTTGAGACCTAAATGGCTTCACCAATGAATTACATAAACATTAAGGAAGAATTGGTACCAACCTTAGACAAGCACTTTCAAAAGGTAGAGAAGAGAACAGTTCCTCAGCTGTTATGTAAGACTCATCTTAACTCTAATAATAAAACTGACAGAGTGATTATAAGAAAAAAATTACAAATATCCTTTATAAACATAGGTGAGAAAATTCTTAATCATATATTTATAAAACAAATTTAGTGATATATATAAAAAAGATAATAGATCATTACTAAGTAAAGTATATACCATGAATGCAAGATTGGTTCAATATATGAAAATCATTCAATGTAATTAAAGGAGAAAAATTACTCAGGAAGAAAGGTGGACTAGAAGTAACTTGCCCACACCACTCTCAAGGAAGGGATCAAAAGTTGCAGGAGGTGTCTACCTACATACAGCCTTTCTTGGAAAGAACATTGTAAAACCCCAAAGAAACAACATGGGACACTTAGCGCGATGGGGAAGGTGATGGAGTGAGTCATTCAGTGAGATTGAAAGAGTCTGTTGGAAGCATTTACACATGGGAAAAGGCAGGAGGACAGAGCCCTAGGACTCCATGCTCCCTCCACAGATGCTACAGCTCAAGTCATGGGGGGGGTGGAGGAGGGGCTCCCTCCATGACCACAAACCTCTGGACTAATCAGGGCACTGCTCAGAGTCTGTCAGAGACATTGCACCAGAGAGCAGGAGCCAACAGGGACCTGGTGGCTGCCAATCCTGGATTTCTGCAGCTGGCAGTATTCTGAGCTTTCAGGTACACAATGCCAGGTCTGCTCTGGACTTAGCTTTGCAGTAGTAACCTTCATGTTGCCCCCTGGGCAGGGAAGGAAGTGGGCAGAGTGAAGGCTCCCCTGTGCTGTATCCTGTGACCAGGGGCCAAGTGATCCCCCAGCACAGGACCTAAGCTGAGGAGACCCCTCAGATACCACAGGCACCACTTAGAAAACCTTGACTATTACCTAGGGAGCACCTGGAAGCCAGCAGTGAAAGTCTGCCTCCACAGCCCTTTGGCCCCTGGAATCAACCCCTGCCCATGAAACTTGGCATCTGCACTTTCCATACTGGCAGAACAGCCCCCAACTTCATAGCTCTGGCTCCACAGTCCCTAGTTCCAGCTCTGAGAGTCTTTCTGTTGCTGGGCCTGAGAGGGGCTCCACCCCTGTGCCTTCAAAGCTCCCACCAGGCTGCAACACTACCTCTGAGATTCTAGCGCTATGCCTAGACCATAAAATCCTACGTCTGAGTTGCCACCTCTGCTGCTAGTGCAACAGAACTACCCTGAGGATTAAAACTCTGCCAGGGATCCCATAGCCTTGACTCACCATTACAACTGGACCTGGTTTAACCAAGCACCTACAGCCTGGTCACCCTGTCCACAACCTAGAGAACCTCCCTCAATTGCCACTGGAACTTCTTTGGGGAGACCCTGGGCAGAAAAATCTGTAATGCCAGCCTCCATGGAAAGGGTCTCACACAGCCCTCAACTGTAACTTCCTGCCACAATCTGGGGAACAACCACCACCCCACCCAAAGATCATCCAGCACCAACTAAACTGTGGCAATCACAGGGAATTAGGGACAAAACAAAACAGCTGCACTATAGGAGTTCAGTATATGGGGCCAATGCCCTATTCCTTTGAGCCACAGGTACCACCCTTGAGCCACAGGCACCACCCTACTATAGGAGTTCAGTGTGCCAGCCCTTCCCTGCCAGTCAACATTTCTGAGTAGGACACTAAGGCACCCCCAGAGTAGGATTCTAGGGACCTCCCCTTCTTCTAACTAAGCAAAGGAGCACCAGAAAAGGGGAACAGGTGCCCTGCAAACCTGTTAGCCCTGAACCAAGAGAAGAGGATTCAAATAAGAAGAAACCAGCAAAATACCTTAGCAACATAAAAAGACAAATATTTCAACACTCCCAAGGGATCACAATGGAGACATAATAGTAGAATCTAACTAAAAGGAAATTGTCAAAATGACAGAAAATGGAATCCAAAATGTGGGTGGCAATTAAGATGAGCTGAATTGAAAAGAAAGTTGAAAAACAAAAAAAAGAAGTCAAAAAGTATTTCATAAAATCAGTGAAAAAAATTAAAAACTCACTAAAGGTCTACACAACCTAAGAAAGAATATAGTACAATATTTTTAAAAATGAAAGAATCGCTTAGGTAATTTCAAAACATAGCAGAAAGCGTCAACAAGACAAAACCAAGAAGAAAGTAAAAAGCTTGAAGAAGAGGCTCCTAATCTAATTCAGTCAAAAGAGGCAGAAAAGAGACTTAAAAAGACAAGGCAATCACTTAAAGAAGTTTGGGAGTTTGTGAGGTGAACTAATATAGGAACTGTAGATATTTTTTACTCTTTCTTCTCCCTCTCCTGAGAAATTTATTCAAGGAATTATTGAGGAAATTTCCCTGACATTGCCAGAGATCCAGACATCCAGATACAAGATGGGCATTGAACACCAGGAAGATTAATAGCAAATAGTACATCTCTAAGACACAGAATAATTAACCTGCCAAAGTCAAAATAAAAAAGAAACTTTTCCAAGCAGCAAGACAAAAACAACAACTAACCTGTTAATACAAAGGAAAACTCACTAGGCTAACTGAACACATCTCAGCAGACACCTTGTAAGCCAGAAGGGATTGGGAACCCCTATTCAGTCATCCTAAAGAGAACAACTGCCAGCCTAGAATTTTGTATCCTGCAAAACTAAATTTCATAACCAACAGAGAAATAAAGTTTTTCCCAAATAAGCAAACACTGAGGGAATTTGTCACAACCAAACCAAGCTAAGAATAGAAGGAACATATCTCCAAATCACAATAGCCATATATGACAAAACCACAGCCAATATCATACTGAATGGGAAAAAGTGGAAAGCATTCCCCCAAAAAACTGGAACTAGACAAGGATGCTCACTGTCACCACTGCTATTTAACATAGTACTGGATGTCCTTGCCAGAGTGATCAGGCAAGAAAAAAAAAATAAAGGCATCCGAATTAGGAAAGAACAGGTCAAACTATCACTTTTTGCTGATGATATGATCTTGTAGCTAGAAAATCCCAAAGATTCCACCCAGAGTCTCCTGGAACTTGTAAATAGATTGAGCAAGATCTGAGGTTATAAAATCAAGCACACAATTTCTATACAACAATAACAGTCAAGTTGAGAGTCAAATCAAAAACTCAATACCATTCATAATAGCTACAAAGAAGATAAAATAACTTAGAAATATACTTAACCAAAGAGATAAAGATGTCTACAAAGATACTTACAAAACACTGATGAAAAAATCTCAGATGACATAAACAAATGGGAAAATCTACATTTATCATGCTCATGGATCAGTAGAATCAACCTTGTTAAAAAGTTTGTACTGCTCAAAGTGATCTACAGATGCTGGAATGGATGCAAAGAGAAAGGAATGCTTATACACTGTTGGTGAAACTACAAATTAGTAAAACTTCTATGAAAACAATATGGAGATTCCTCAAAGAAATAAATGTAGACTTATTATTTGACCCAGTGACCCTCCTACTGGGTATCTATCCAAAGGAAAAGAAGTCATTTTAGCAAAAAGACTCCTACACTTTTATGGTTATTGCAGCACAATTAGCAATTGCAAAGATGTGGAATCAACCTAAATGAACATCAATTCATCAGTGAATTAACAAAACATGGTGTATGTACATACCACAGAAAACTACCCAGCCATAAAAATAAATGAATTAATGTCTTCCAAAGAAATTTGGATGGAACTGGAGATCATTATCTAAGTGAAGCATCTCAGGAATGGAAAAACAAATATCACATGTACTCTCAAATAATTTAGAACTGATCTGTTGGTGCACACAGGGAAGAGGAAATGTAAAAGTCATAAGCAATCAAGAATGGGAGAAGGGAGGAAGGGAGAGGTAAAAACCTAACCTAACAGGTACAGTGAACACTATTTGGGTGAAGGATGCACTAATAGCCCTGACTTAAGCATTATAATATACTAGCCATGTAACAACAATTTTTGTAACTCCTTAATATTTTGAAATAAAAAGTAAATAAATATTACACAATCATCTCATTAAATGCTGAAAAAACAGTTGTCAAAATTCAACATTCATTAATAGAAAAAAATACTCTCAGTAAATTAGGAAGAACAAAAACTTTCTAGTCTCGGGCGGCGCCTGTGGCTCAGTGAGTAGGGCACCGGCCCCATATGCCGAGGGTGGCGGGTTCAAACCCAGCCCTGGCCAAACTGCAACAACAAAAAAATAGCTGGGCGTTGTGGTGGGCGCCTGTAGTCCCAGCTGTTCAGGAGGCTGAGGCAAGAGAATCACATAAGCCCAAGATCTGGAGGTTGCTGTGAGCCGTGTGACGCCACAGCACTCTACCGAGGGCAGTAAAGTGAGACTCTGTCTCTACAAAAAAAAAAAAAAAAAAAACTTTCTAGTCTCTTAATGGGAATCTACAAGAACCCTAATGTTAATATCATACTTAATGACAAAACATTAAAACTTTCCCCCTAAAGATACACATGTAGTGCAAGAAAAGGATATCCACTCTCACCACTTTTGTTCAGGATTATACTAGAAATCCTAGCCAGTGCAGTAAAGCAACTACAAAAGGAAAGGAGGAAGAGAAGAAGGGAGACAGATATAGATAGATGATAGACAAGATAGATAGATAGAGAGACAGATAGCCAAGCATGGTAGCTAATGCCTGTAATCACAGGACTTTGGGAGACCCAAGTGGAAAAATCACTTGAAGCCAAGAGTTGGAAACTAGCCTGGGCAATATAGCATGACTCCATCTTCACAAAAAATTAGCTAGGCATGGTGGAGCATTTTTACAGTCTCAGCTGCTCAGGAGGCTGAGGCAGGAGGATCATTTGAGCCCAGGAGGTCAAGGTTGCAAAGAGCTATGGTCACTCCACTGCACTCCAGCCTGGGCAACATAGTAGGAACCTATCTGTAAAGATTAAAAAATAATAAATAAAAATAAAATAAGAAAATAAATAAATGTAACACACAAATATTAGAAAAGAAACAAAACCATTATTGTTCACAAACGATATGGTTGCACATGTAGAAAACACTGTGGAATCAATTTAGCTAGGCAAAAATACAAAAAGGAATTTAATTTCTATTAGTACCAATGAACAATTGGAAAATAATTCTAAAATCTCATTTACAATATCACCAAAAATATCTAATATTCACAAATAAATCTATTAAAAAGTTGGCAGCGCCTGTAGCTCAGTTGGTAGGGTGCTGGCCATGTACACCGAGGCTGGTGGGTTTGAACACACCCAGGCCAGCTAAAAGAACAATGACAACTGCAACAAAAAAAGAAAAAACAATTAGCTGGGCATCGTGGCAGGCACCTGTAGTCCCAGCCACTTGGGAGGCTAAGGCAAGAGAATCGCTTCAGTCCAAGAGTTTGAGGCTATTGTGAGATGTGACACCATGACTCTCTACCCAGGGTGACAGCTTGAGACTCTGTCTCAAAAAAAAAAAAAAAAAAAGAAGAAGAAGAAGAAGTATACAAGGCAAAAAAATACTTACAGAGAGTATTGCTCTGTATTTATTGCTATTAAGCAATAAATAATTGTAGAGGTATATCATACTCATGAATTCGAAGACCAAACATCGTTAAATGTGCATTCTCTCTAAATGGACCTGCACATTCAATGCCATCATAATCAAAATTTCATCAGGCCTTTTTGAAAAATCATAAGCTGAGTCTAAAAGTTATTTGGACATAGAATATCAAAAACAATTGGAAAAAATAACAAAATTGGAGGACTTACATGCATATGGCATGATTTCAAGCTTTTTCATAAAGCTATAGTATGATATTAATATAAAAATAGACAAATAGATCAAGATAGAGAACTCATAAATCCCATACCTATGTGATCAGTTGATTTCAACTTTTATTAAAAAGGAAAATCTTCCTAACAAATGGTGCTGGGCCAGATGCACGACTATGTTTAAAAAAAAAAAAAAGAAGAAGAAGAAAAGGAAGAACTACCACCATGTTACTTAATACAACAATTAATTCAAGATAGATGATTCACAGGCCTAAATACAAAAACTAGTATTATAGCTTCCAGAAAATAAAATAGAAGAATGTCTTTGCAATATGAGGATAGGTAAAGATCTTTTAGGTGGGTTGCAAAAAGCATTAACCAATAAAGAATAATCTGATATACTCACTATAATTAGCCTGAAGCAAATTATATTTTCCAAAAATGGCCTACAGCAATATTTCCAGTTCCACAAGCTCTTCCAGAACTTTACCACTTCCCTACCAAGAAGTAGAGTTTATTAACTCTCTCTGGAACCAGGGTGAACTTGTAACTGCTCCAACCCTGCCAATGGCTCCACCTAAGGTCCACACCAACAGAATCAACTGCCAAACATGTACCTTCAGATGAATTCATCCCCCAGCATTTAAGCCACCCTAGATAACACCAAAGGACACATAAACAAGCTACTTCTTTGAGCCCTACCAAAGTTATAGATCCATGAGCAAAATAAATATTGTCATTATTTACAGCCAAAATAATTTGGAATAGTTTGTTATGCAACCAACTATAGTAACTGGAGCATTTTCAAAATAAAAACAATTCTGTGCATTAAAAGATATCTTTAAGAAATTGAACTGGCGGGCGGCGCCTGTGGCTCAGTGAGTAGGGCGCCAGCCCCATATGCCGAGGGTGGCGGGTTCAAACCCAGCCCCGGCCAAACTGCAACAACAAAAAAATAGCCGGGCGTTGTGGCGGGCGCCTGTAGTCCCAGCTGCTCGGGAGGCTGAGGCAAGAGAATTGCGTAAGCCCAAGAGTAGAGGTTGCTGTGAGCCATGTGACGCCACGGCACTCTACCTGAGGGCAGTACAGTGACACCCTGTCTCTACAAAAAAAAAAAAAAAGAAATTGAACTGGCAATCCACAGACTGGGGAAAAATACTCAAAATGCAAATATCTAACAAAGGATATGTATCTACCATATATAAAGAATACCTATTAATAAAAAAGTTTTATTGTATCAAAAAATAGCCAAAAGACTTAAAAAGACATATCACAAGTAAGATGTAGAAATGACCAATTAAACATGAAAAGGTGGCCAATAGCATCATGAAAGTGCAAATTAAAATCATAATTTTATACCTACTAGCAGGATTAAAATGAAAATCACTGACAATGCCAAATGTTGAAGACAGTATGCAGCAAGTAAAACTCTCATATATTGCTTGATGTATGCATAGAATAGTACAACCACTTTGGAGAACTGTCTGTTTCTTACAAAGTTAAATGGATATCTACTCTATGATCGAGCAATTTCACTACTAGGTATTTGCAAAATAGAAACAAAAGCATGTTTCCACAAAAAGACTTGTGTGAGAATGTTACTAGCAGCTTTATACACTATGGTCAAAAAGTGAAAATCATCCTAATATCCAAATACAGAAAAGAAAAACTACTTGTGGCACATCTGTGCAACGGGATACAATTTAACAGTATGTATAAAGAATAAACTTCTGAGACATGGAACAACTTGGGTGAATCTTGACAACACTCTTTTAAGTGAAAGAAGCTGGACAGAAAGTGTACTTATCACCGTGGAATATTATGCAACCTTAAAGAAAAATGGAGACTTTACCTCTTTCATGTTTACATGGATGGAGCTGGAACATATTCTTAGTAAAGTATCTCAAGAATGGAAGAAAAGGTATCCAATGTACTCAGCCCTACTATGAAATTAATTTATGGCTTTCACATGAAAGCTATAACCCAGTTATAACCCAAGAATAGGGGGAAGGGGAAAAGGGAGGGGAGGGAGGGGGGAGGTGAGTGGAAGGAGGGTGATTGGTGGGATTACACCTGCGGTGCATCTTACAAGGTTATATGTGAAACTTAGTAAATGTAGAATGTAAATGTCTTAACACAATAACTAAGAAAATGCCAGGAAGGCTATGTTAACCAGTGTGATGAAAATGTGTCAAACGGTCTATAAAACCAGTGTATGGTGCCCTATGATCACATTAATGTACACAGCTATGGTTTAATAAAAAAAAAAGAAAAGTGTACATATGACTTCATTTAGATGAAGTTAAAAAAAAAACTAATTTAACACGATAAAAATTAGAAAGTGGTTGCCTCTGGGGAAAAAGGGAACTGACTCTAAAGGAAGATAAGAGAAATGGCTATGATGTTCTGTATCTTTTTTGATCACATGGGCATATACAATTATCAAAAAGCGTTTAAACAGTAAAGATCCATGCATTTGTTAAATATAAATTATACTCAATTAAAAATTATGCTGGTGGGACTGCAAACTAGTACAACCTTTCTGGAAGAAAGTATGGAGAAACCTCAAAGCACTCAAGCTAGACCTCCCATTTGATCCTGCAATCCCATTACTGGGCATCTACCCAGAAGGAAAGAAATCCTTTTATCATAAGGACACTTGTACTAGACTGTTTATTGCAGCTCAATTTACCATTGCCAAAATGTGGAAACAGCCTAAATGCCCACCAACCCAGGAATGGATTAACAAGCTGTGGTATATGTATACCATGGAATACTATTCAGCCATTTAAAAAAATGGAGACTTTACATCCTTCGTATTAACCTGGATGGACGTGGAAGACATTATTCTTAGTAAAGCATCACAAGAATGGAGAAGCATGAATCCTGTGTACTCAATTTTGATATGAGGACAATTAATGACAATTATGGTTATGGGGGGGGAAACAGAAAGAGGGAAGGAGGGAGGGGGGTGGGGCCTTGGTGTGTGTCACAGTTTATGGGGGCAAGACATGATTGCAAGAGGGACTTTACCTAACAATTGCAATCAGTATAACCTGGCTTATTGTGCCCTCAATGAATCCCGACAATAAAAAAAAAAAAAAAAAAAAAAATTACAAAAGCTGTTTCTCTAAGCTCTGAAACACATCGGTGCTCAAGCAGCCCCTCTGTCAAACCTCTTCTCACAAATCCCTCTTAGAAGACTAAAGCCTCCTCTTCCCACCCCCACCTCCCACTTGGCCACAGACCCCCTGCCTCTAGCAGAGGAACACATGGAGCACAGGGGCACTGAACAGAGCAGTAGCACAGGGACAACAGCAAGACCCACAGTGTCTAGGGCCCAGCCACAAGCTGTTGGCAGGTGATGCCTCAGCATGTCCCAGAAGTACTAGTGTGAGTAGAGCATGTTGCCAAGAGTGGGGATGGGGAGCCTAACGCCATGAGCTCCTCAGGTGGGAGTAATGAGCCAGTCAAATATGTGGCTTGCTTCACACTGTGGGCTGAGGGGTCTGTTATATCCAACCTGAGAAGCTCTACAAATTCAGTCTATTAAGAGTAGAGTACAAATGTCTTAATATGACAGATAGTTAAGTGACGTGAAGGCTATGTTAACCAGTTTGATGTAAGCATTCCACACTGTATATAAAATCAGCACATTGTACCCCATAAATGCACTAATGTACACAGTATGATTTAATAAAAATAAATAAATAAAAATTCACTCTGATGAGCTGATTCTCTCACTGCATGTACCTCCCAGGTCACCAACTCCCTCACCTCACCTACTACCTCCTCCATCCCACTGATGCGTTCTAAAGCTTGTTCCTCCCATGGCTTGTAGGATCCCATACCATTATTTTCCAAAAGTATGTTTTCCATAGCATTTGTAGATCCTGATAACTAAAATACAAGTTCACTTAAAGGTATGAGAGTTCATTATGTATCTACTCAAATGCTAGATGTGAAAAATAGAACTTCTCTTGAGGGTGTCAGAGTTATTTTTAATAAATTGTAAAGGGATTCCTTACACTTGGACAGATACTTGATGTCAGACAGACCTGGACAGATTCTGATACTTCAACATCCTTATGCAACTTTGAGAAAATTATTCTCTCTGACCTTCAATTTCTCATCTGAAGAAATAGAAGTAATGACATTCCTACCTCACAGAATCATCGAGAGGATTAAATGATATCCATGAAGGTATTAACACAATGCATGACACATAGTTTATGCTCAGTAAACATTAGTCTTATTCAACAAAAACTGCAAGGCATGCTAAAAAAGAAAAAAAATCAGGACTTAAACCCTGATTCTGCTCCTGTGTTCTCACTGCTCTCTGATTTGAACATGTTCTTTAATTCTCTAGACTTCCATTTCTTTGCATGTAAAATGAGAACATTGAATCTAGCTACATCAGCGGTTTCACCACCATTAAGCACCTTCCCCTCCAGCCCAGCAGGAGATGCCCAAGGATGGAAATGTTTATCTCACTGTCAACACAATTCAAACTACAACAAAACTCCAAGGAACAGCAGGGCCAGAGTGACCACAGCTGCCACTCCCTGCCAGTGGCACAGAAAGGGAGAAATAACCCATGAAAATGTCTGGTAAACAGAGATCTTGGTGTGTTCAGCTGAGGAGAGTCTCTTCCCACAGGATTGGCAAAACGAGTCAAGTTTCTTTTTTCAAATCCAAGCAAAGAGGACCTTAGGGATGAGGAATCAGTCTTCTCGCTGTGCCTGCCTCTTTTCCGCTGCTGCTTCCTACACAGGCTTTCTGAGTCTCACCTTGGGACAATAGAGAAATCCTCCTAACATGGGGGTGGGGGGAGTCTTTTCATGTCAGAAGGCTGTATTGATTTAGCTGTAATCAAACAAGACCTCATTTGAGAAAGTTCCATTAGATATTCCTAAAATATATATCATTTCATAAAAATCTAACTACTATGTACTTAATTTCAAAAAATGAAAACTATTTGTGCATTTTAAAGTTAACTAACCTTTTAATGACTTGGTTTTGCCTGCTGATCCTCTAGATGAGTATCAGTCATTTGAGACCTTAAAGGTGTCTTGATTTGGGTTAGGTAGGAGAATACAGATTCACAGCAATAAGTGACTGAAAAGCAAGAAAGCACTTTTTGGGGTATGTTGCTGAAGTGGTAAGCATTCTATTGCATTTATCCAAGTTTCAATTGGGTCTTTCTTGGCACCAAACAATAACTTTGAAATGCTATCTACTGAGAGCCCAATTCCATCTACAGTTCTTTAGGTGCTTTGGTAATAACAACTAGGTGAACTGAAATACTAATTTCAGTATGATGTCATGATTCTCAGTCAATGAACCTTTCATTGAATTCTCCAGTTAATAAACCTATGAAAGCTGTATATTCTTCAAATTATTCGCATATATCATCATTCTCATCAATGACCTTTGCTAACTGGGGAAAATGTTCATCCAAAATTTCCTTTTGAAGAAGTGTTTTAAAAAATATAGCTCTGTAATGAATGCCTGGATTTTTTCCCCAAATATCATATTTAGTTTAACCTTGCAAAGGAATATTCAAGTCATTTTTATTTGACATGATACCACACAGAAATTCTGTATTCCTATAGAAATCTTCTCTCAATAATACACATTGCAGATTCTCTTCTTCATAACATTTATCTATTCTCACAGAGATAAAATTTTGGCTAATCATCTGCCCCTGCCATAGCAATAACACTTTAGAATGCCTCGGCAAATCCACACTGAATACCTCATCATTCAACTTCAGCATGTTATGAAACTGAGGGTGCCATGTTGCATTTGCAGGAATATAGTTAACAATATTTTTATAATAACTTATTGCAAAGAGTCACTTAAAACAGTAGCTTAAACACAGAGATTTTGCTGATACAAGATACAATAAAAATAAGTCAGAATATCTGGACCTGTTAATACTTTTTTTTAATCTGTGCAATAAACTCTTCATGTTTTCCTGTCATGGAAGGTGCACCATCTATACACAGACACACTAAATTTACCAAATTCAGTCCAACTTCATGACATTTAACTTGAAAGTTGTTGAAGATACCTATTCCCCCTTTCCCTAATTTAAAATATTTGTGTTCCTTATGAATGTTATAATACTGATAAGCATTGAATTTCTTAAATGTTGCTATTACAGTATCACAAAGCAAGCAAATCATTTTACCTTTGGCAGAAACAGGATAATATTGCAATTCCCTAACTTCATTAAAAAATCTGTTTTCTAAAAAAAAAAAAAAAAAATCTGTTTTCTTTCTTCAGTGTTCTCCTGGCCTTCTTTGACATGATGGGATTTTGAGCAGACAGAATTAAAAAATACCATGGAGCTGTGCAACTATTCACACATTTCACTTCAAACAGAACACAGTACACCATTCTCAACAACTGATAACAGACTGGTGCATTCAACCCCCATAAACTCTCACCAACCAGCTCAGTTAGGTGAGGAAGTTAGAACGATGTCATGAGTGTAGCAGCCGTCAATTTACTCATGTTCTAATTGTGCTGGTCAATCTGGGAGAATTATTTTGTTGAAAATTATTTTATTCTTTGGTATTTTAAAAATAAAATAAAAATCTAAAAGATGAGTAAGAATGTATTAATAAAAATAAAAGGATGTGTTCTGTAAAATTTGTATTCAGTCAAAAGGCTGCACTTAAGGACTTAGAAGGCCACATGTGCCCTTAAGGCTACAGATTTCCTACCCCTGCTAGGAGATCTTCTGAACTCTGATCTTTTGTCTAAATCCCTTTGGCCACTGGTCACCCAATTCAGCATTTAGTTGTCCAGGGTTTTGTTGTTCTTGTTGTTTATGTTTAATGTTTTGCCAAGATAATACATTCATATAGTTCAAAATAATTTTGTAATTAAAAGACACAAAGGACAACATCTCACCCCCATTCCATCACTTGACTATTTGGTTAACACTTTTATTAGCTTTCAATGGCCTTCCAGATTTTCTTTATGCAAATATAAATATATGTTCTTAAATTTTATTACATAAACAGTAGCTTGCATTGGGTTGTTTTTGCAATTGATTTGTGAGTTAAATTTTCCTCTTCAGCTGCAGCAAAATTGCAGTGTAGGGAATGTTTTTCAAAGCTCCTTTATGCCTTACTGTGCCTAGCTCAAGGTGCTTTAATAAGTGCTTCTCAGCTGGCTGCACTGCCACAACTTTCTCTGGCTCTGCCAGAGACATGTGCCCTACTACAGTTCCTACCTGTGAAGAGAGGCCCTGCACTTTCACTTCCTCTGACACATTTTTAGAGAATAAAGTGAGTGCCAGGGGCATCTGTGTGAGCATCTATCTGTGGTGTGCCAACCCTGCCACCCCACAGCCTTTCATTCTGCACAGTACACTGGGAGTCAAGAGACTGGGAGTTCCTGCAACTATGCCCCAATGGCTGTGCAACCCTGAACAGTCATCCGTCCTCTCCAGGCCTGCAAAATGAGGAGATGGCCCAAGAGATCTTCAAGGGACCTGCCAGCATCAGCATAGCCCTGGGTCAGGCCTTTCTGACCTCAGCTATGCCGACATCTTATACGATGGGGCAAGGGTGAGTTTGTTCCACAGAGTCTGCAGAGGCAACTGCACTTCTCTTGGATTGTGTCTGTTAGCCTGTTGATCCCAGACACAGCAGCATAGCCATTGCTGTAGTCACAAGATGGTGTGGGAGCATCTTGGGACAACAGTTCCCTCCCCTGGGGCCACAGCCTGGGACCCAGAGGCAGCTGTATGCCCAAAGCAAGATTCACCACTTCCTGGTAAGCCAGGAGAGTGTAAGTAAGCGCTCCATGACACAGACCCCAAGAAATCTAAGGACACATCTGGAGAGGCCGGGCCACCCATCCATGCAGGCTTGCAGGCCAGCGCCATTCTTACACATACCCTCTAAGCAGGTGGCACAAGAATGGGGAACTGTGTGGTTCCCAAGAGCCTTTGCTGGGGAATTCCTCTCAATTCCTCTCTGCTCCACTGCCCTCCCACCTGCCTCCACCTGCCTTTCTTGACCAGAGCAATCTGAGCTGATGGGATATCCAAGGCCATCTGGTCTACCGTCTCTGCCAACAGATTCAGAAACTGAGTCCAGAGAGAGGAAATCATTCTGGGAGTACACAACTGCCTGAGGATGGGGGAACCGTCTGCAATGACAAGCCATTCAACACAGTCAGAAAAGCTAGCCAGGGTTCCTCCTGTCTTCTGCAGGCCTGTCCACACATCCACAGTGAGCACGTGCTGGGCCAAGGCTCTTTTCACAGGGGACAGGGTGGGAAATTGTCTGCGAGGAAGTGCCCAGGAAGCCCGGTTGGTTGATTCGGTTCTCTGCACCAGTGGTGAAGACAGGCTGCCTGCCTGCCTCTGGGGGCACGTTGGGTACAAACTTCTTGTAACTGTTGTGAGCAGGACAGGCAGGAGGAAATCAAAGTGACAGCTCTGTCTTCAGCTGACCAGGATTCAGGCTGGAATTGGGAGTTAGGCCTGAATTCAGACCTGAAAAGCAATCACTAGGAGCCCCAGTCCCTGTAAGGGTAAAGGTAGATCAACGGGGCTTATGGGATTTGCTTCCTCTGCTGAGTGATCCCCACTTCTCTCTGCCTGTGTAAATCCTCTCTCTGCTTTGAAAAGCAGCTCAGGGCTGCCTCTTTAGGGAAGCCTTCCCTGACTGCAAATACCCTCCCTAAGGTTTCCACCCTCTGAACAGCTTGCAGTATTGTCTTCAGGTGGCACTGAGGAACAGGGCACTCAGGAGGTATCTTGGGCTGCTCCTTAGACACTCGTGGGCCTGCAGTCACAGAGGCTGGGCGTGTATAGAAAGAGATGCTCTCCACATCCACAGCCCAGCCTAGCAGAATACACAAAAGGTACATAATAACAACTCCAGTTCCTCCCACAGAAGGGAAGGAAAGCTACCCTCACCATGCTTGAAATGCTTGTTTCTCCTGTCAGGCAGCCTGTGTGCCCCAGTCCGGCACCCCGGGCAATTCCACGGGGAGAGGAGTGAAAGATAGCCCTGTCAACAGTGCTCTGAAACTGATGTCAGCTGTGAGCCCCATTCTGGTGGCCTCCAATCTGCCTCATGGACCAGGCAAGCAGAGTGCCACAGACCAGGACACGTAAGTTCCACCCTGCATCCTCTTTCCTGCATCACAGCAACATGCACACAAACACACAATGTCCTTGTGTTTTCCCTCCTTGGCTACCCCTGAAGCCTATTTTCACTCAACTCCTCCTCCACAGATATGTTAGGACATGTATAATTTATCCCAGGGCCCTTATGGACCTGAGTAAGACTCATGTCCCAGTATACAAGAGTCACCTGCCACCAAATTCTTCCCACCAGGACTCCCTCTAGCTCTGGGAAAAGTAAGGGGAGAGGAGCTCTCACCCTAGTTCTGGTAGGGTGAGGGGTCAGAGCAAGTAAAACCAGAAATAGAGAAATAGCAGCAGTGAAACTTAACGCCACTGCGTCACTGGGCCTCACAGAGGCCCCTGCGACATTTAGAAAGATTCTATAATTTCCAGGCTGTTCTGGTCAATAATAATCTGGGGGAAACCTTAATACTTGATTTCTTTTTCCCCATGATTTGTGGCTCGTGCAGCTCAAGATCCTTGTGGCCAAAAATGTTTTCGTTCCTTAGGCAAAGTGGCAGGCCTGGGCAGCAGCTTCCTCCAGCCTGCTCCTGCCTGGCCCCAGCTGAGGCAAAGGAGACCTCCTTGGCAATAGCTAAGGGTCTCACAGTGACATTAACTCAGCCACACTCCACACGTGTAATATTCCTGAGTTGTAGTTAAGCTTGTAAACCCATTATTTATAATGCAGAATCGTACGGCATGTGCAATGTGATGTGGATAAGTTAACACCACCATGAGAAACTTAGCTTTGGATATTCTTGTTTTGGGAGTTTACAAATTTTACAACTTCAGCAATGTGTTCCCCAACATTGCTTATATAGTTACTTCCATACATGGTTCAAAGTGGTTGGTAATATTTAAATATAGAATTCCCCCTACCTGATTCCACTGAACAAATTAAAAATGGCTCAAATCATTTGCATCCAAGTTCTGGGTTTCTTACTGTCACCCTCATTTCCCTATTGTAGCTTTGAAATCAGACTTTAATTGTGCTTGTGAAACAAAAATACAGGAGGCCATTTTCATTGCAGAACAGAAAGTTGCAGTCAAGCACCTGCGTTTCTTTCTCTGTCGGTTGGGGGTGGTGTAAGGAGGGAGGAGGAAGAGGAATACACACTTCCATTTCAGCAGCTCAACTTCAGGTCAGAGACTGGAGATTCCAAGCTCTATGTGAATAGGACACCTGCTCACTTTCTCTGGGCTGTGATTTCCTACTCTTCAAAACAGCCATGCCAGTGCTGAGTGTGCTTCAGCATTGACAAAAAGGCAAAGCTGCTCCAAGTGACTAGGCCAAATATACCTGATTATCACAAGACCTAATTCTCTGTGCTAATCTGGAAACATAATTCACCACCTTCTAGTATCATAGTTCATAGAGTTAAGAATTCTAAATTCAAGGCTATTCTAGGTCAAGATTCTCATGTTGAGGCAGAATAGAGCACAGTTTAGCAACCGATTATATTTATTTGTAACTTTAAATAATTTAGACATAAGGACAGTTGGGCTTCCATTTCTACTCGTATTCCATTCTTTGCTTGGTGGTAGCCTGGCTGGTTGTTTCCTGACCCACGCGCTTTGTTTCAGGCAGGACCACGATCCCACCTACTCACTGTTTTATCCTCAAACTCCACCACATCCCTCCCCCCAGCCCGGTTCTCGGTGCTTTCCCTATCTTATCCCTTCCAAATTCTTCCATCATTCTAAGCTTCACTTAGCCTCACTTCCACTCGGAAGTTTCTCTGATACCTTCCACCCCTCACCAACCTCCTAACTCCCTGCACACCTGAAATGCTCCCAGCACATGCCACCAGCCTTGCCCTGTGGAATGACTGTTTTAATCACCTGCCAACTTGTGGCAGCCTGTCTCTCCACCCTTATAAACTTCTGGGAGGGCCCTTATCAAGTGTCTGTATGTTCCAAAGAATGCCTCACAGAGTGTTAGATTTAGAGCTGACACTCAATAAACACTTGCCCCTTTTTAGAGGAAAAGTTGCAACCAAAATTTTAAATGCACTTGGCCTCCAACTTACCAACCCCACTTCCAGGCATCTCACCTGTAGGAACATTAGATCATTTATAGAAAGAAGCATGTTCGAATGTGTTCATACATGGAAAGAGTTTAGAAGGGGACCCCACCCATAGTAAGATTTATTCAAGATGAATGGTAGCTATTGCTCCTGTTACTGTTAGGATGCTTGTGCTAATATTGTTTATAATAGCAAAAATCTGGAGAGAAACCAAAAGGCCAGCAATAGGAAAAGTATTCTTTTTTTAAAAAAAATGGGAACACATCAATATGATTCTACGCAGATTTTTTTTATTGTTTCAGGTTAATTGAGGGTACAATGAATTAGGTTATATCATTTGTTTTTGTTAAATAAAGCCCCTCTTATAATTGTGTCCCACCCCCAATCTATGCAAATTTTTAAAAGAAATAGATTATATATACACAGAAATGGGGAAATGCCTATGCTATCAACATTTACTGAAAAAACAAAACCTCAGAAAATCATATGCAATATGATTTTATCTTTTTAAAAACTAGATGTATGGCTGGACACGGTGGTTCACGCCTATAATGCTAACATCCTGGGAGGCCGAGGAGGGTGGATTGCTTGAGCTCAGGAGTTCGAGACCAGCCTAAGGAAGAGCCAGATCCCATCTCTACTAAAAATAGAAAAACTAGCCAAGCGTGTGGCAGACGCCTGTAGTCCCAGCTATTCAGGAGGCTGAAGTAAGAGGATCTCTTGAGCCCAGGAGTTTGAGGTTGCTATAAGCTATGATGCCATGGCTCTCTACCCAGGGCAACAGAGTGAGACAAAAAAAAAAAAAACTAGATGTATAATCGTGTGTGTCTGTGGCAGCAGCATAAAGTCATAATTAGGAGCACAGATTCAGGACTCAGACTGCTTGGTTATCCGTTCTCACTTCACCTCCTCCTACTTACGTGAGCTCCACAAAATTACTTATCTTCTCAGTATCTCAGTCTCCCTGTCAACTGGGGAAAATAATAATACCTGGTCCATAGGACATAGGGGCTAGATGAGTTCACATATGTACACCACTTACAATAGTGGCTGGCACACAGAGGACCCCAATAAAAGTTAGTATCACTGTTATTATCGCAAAGGAAGAAAAGACCAAATGGATATAAAACAAACTATTAACAGTGGTTTCCTCTGAAAAGCAGAATTAGGAGAAAAGAAAATCTTCCAGGTTTTTTTTTTATTTTTTTAACCACAAGCAGTTATAACTTACATAATATAAAAATGCTACCTATTGGCAGTAGGTTGGCAGGTGTGACTCAGAAGCATGACTTCTACCTGAGATGGAGTGTCAGATGTCAGGGTGCAGGACCACAAGCCGCGGCTTCCCCATTTCTGAATCCTGACTCTAACTTCAAGCCACAGCCAGAAAATAAAAAATAAAAGATGTTGCCGCCAACTGCTGCCCCACACATACTCTGCAACCCCACGACATGCTGAAAAATTGAGAACATCTGTTTAAAAAAATAAAAGCATCACTTACTATTTTGAACAGGAAGAAAGGGAACAGGAAGTAAATTTGGCGACCAAAGTATTTTTATTCATGCATCTTGACTGCCAAGGTAGGATCTAGTGCTGCTTTAATAATCATCTTCCTGTTGTAGGAGACAGTTCTACACACCGTAACTCTCCTACCACTCCCCTTCACCTACAAAATTCTCATTTTCCAAGGAACCTTCCCGGGCACCCGTGTCTGCAGCCTTCCCTACCTGCCCCTTACCCTCCACCTCCGAGGAATGCCTTGGCCTCCCGCCTCTGGGCTGCTCTCATTCTGGAGACCCACTCTGTGATATGACATAAGCACTATCCAGGGCCCAAGAACACTGAAAACAGGGGCTTCTCTGCCTTAGGTTTCTGTATACTCCACTATGTCTTGGCCCAACCCCATCCCACTGGCTACAAAGCAAAATCCAAATCCCCTAGCTGGACACTCCAGGCCCTCCCAGCCCAGCCCCACACCCTCTCCACTCTCTTCTAGGGGATGTGGTCAGATGGCCCAGCCCGCCACTGCCACCTGTTGCTTTCCATTTCTTACTTCTGTGGGTGCCCTTCATTGTGTGTGCCATCTCTGTGCTGTTATCAGCAGTTCCACCCTTGCTTTTCACACGTCCCCCTCTCACCCTTCCTCCAGGCCAACTTAACACCCCCACATCCTGGTCTCTAGCCAATGCATAATGACCTCTTTTGCCCACTCCCCTCTTTGCCCCCATCCTGTGCTCTGCAGAAAACCCAAATCACACAGGCTACCCTCTAAAAGGGTAGAGCTCGTCCCCTCACCCAGATTGCAAATTCCTGGAAGGCAAGATTCCCATCAAGCTCCTTTGCCTTTCTCATGTTGGACATGGAGGGAATAGGGATGAGGGGTGGGTGGGAGTTGGGAGAAGGGGAGGTGGGAATCTTACACCCAGAAGGCTAATGTGGAGTTTCATTTCATAGTGATACCCTGTTTCCCTGAAAATAAGACATCCTCCGAAAATAAGACCTACTTACAGGAAAGATAAGCCGTCCCCTGAAAATAAGACCTACCGCATCTTTAGGAGCACACCTTAAAATAAGACAGTGTCTCTATTGACAGCTTGCTAACTTCTATGGCATGCTTTTCTGATCTGTCTTTCTATTCATTTTTCTTGCTGGGAAAGAAAAAATAAAAGATAGTTAAAAATTAAATCCAAAACTTTCAGCTCTGATAAGATGAAATTTCTCCAAAGCCAATAATTCCACATGGCTCATCTAAAATTAGAGAGAAGTGACCAGGATTTCTAGTTGATTGGCTTTCGTAGTAGATGCAAGATAGTCAAAAATCTATTTAAATGACTTTCTTGGGGAATTGGAGCAGCAGGCAATGCATCGGATGCCAGAAGTCCATTTAAATATTACACTAAGGGAAGGGAATTAGTTTGGTCAAGCTGCTAAAATGAACAGGCAGGGACAGAAATGCCCTGGAGAAGTGCTGGGTGTTTCATCTTGAATCCATTTGTAAAATAAACACATGTATTTACCAAGCTGAGTACTTAGACTATTTCCTGGAATCAGTATTTGCACAAATCTAGGCTGAGATGACCAACTGGAATTAAAAAGTGAGCAGAACTACAAAATTAATTTGACATTCCTCATTTTCCTTGTTTAGAAACACAAAACAAAGTCCTAATCAAATGGGAAGTTTATACAGTATTTCAGTCTACAACTTGAAGATCTCCACAGTGCGCTGGCAAACAGCAGCCTTCAACTCCTCCAGCCCCAATGTGCTTGCAATGATGATCCCAGCTGCAGCTGTTTATGAGCTTAAAATGCAAACATACTAACTCCTTTCTCCTGCAGGGAAAACTTAAATTCCCGCTGACACCTACCACTGTCTTACCGAAGGGCCTAACCCTGAGATTTCAAACATTCTACAGGAAACATACAGACACACTCCCTGCTCAGTGCTACCCAGACACTTTTTAAATTGCTTTTCCAGTAGGATCCCAGGAAAAGGTTGTAGTTTTAACACCACCTGCACATGGCCCGGATGTGAGTGGTTTGGCAATCGATAGCCTCTCTGGTCCAGCAGGAGTCCACAGGGTAACTCTGCCCTCCTGCCCCCTGCCCGGTTAGTGAGCCCTTATGGAGTTTGGATTGGGTGTTTGGTATCCTGAGTTTCCTGCGGCCAGCAGAGGCAGGAAGACCACACAACAGTACCAGACATAATATCCCCCAGGATGAGGTATGGCCCAACGGACCTACTGTGCTAGAAACTGGAGATGGTGAGGGTGTCATTTAAGGCCTCAGCAACTCACCAGCCAGTTTCATTATGGGACACGCCCCTCCTTTCCCCAGTAGTGGACCTCTGCTTGCAGGTCTACCTCTTCCCAGCTCTCAAAGTTACAGAATCCACTCTTCCCTTGCAAACTCTTTCAACAATAGTCTGCCCTGCTCCCCTATACTGTCAACAGCTCGTAGCTGAAGCCTCGGCGGAATACCCCATCCAATTTCCCATAAAATGGGACATGAAAATAAACACACATATTGTATGTTGGTTTACATTTCCTGCACAGACCCCGCAGGGGCGACAGGAAAGACATTAAGGAAACTATTTCTAAAGCAATGGGCTACATTTGAGCAAGAATACTCTCACTGACCCTAAAAAGAAAGCCATTCAGATGGCTAAAATCCCATATAATTCTTTGAAAACGTTCTTCAACATTCCCATTTTAATTTCCAAAATCAATATGGCATGCTAGTGCCCCATGCTCAATGACAACAATTCATATTGATGGGAAGGAAGGCATGAACATTTTTCTACTGAATGGAAAATTTGGTTATTTTTTAGGACATTATTCCAAGAGAGGAAAAGGTCTTAAGTCCACTGCACCTGACGGCGTATTGTTTTGCTCCTGGAAGGCTGGTTTCTCTTGACATCTCTGCCCTCATTAAAAAAGCATATCACAGTTGTCACCTTTATGTTTTCAGTCATGCGATTTCAGGCCCCAAGACAGAATGCTGTCATTTATTCTTCTTCGGAAGAAAAGGCACCCTGCTCTCGTGCTCAACACCAGCAATGCAAGAAGACAATGCAGTCGCACCTCTCCAATTCCAAGCACTGGCAGTGAGTTGGAGTTAGTGGGAGATGTCTCAACTAGGGGTAGTAGAGGCCATGTTATCTCTTTCAAGTAGATTCACTAACTAGATAATAATCATTTGTCATTAGCACATTAAAACTGTGTGCAAGTGGTTTGTTCTCAGGCCCTTCCCGTGGTCTTGTTCACACTGCTAATTTGCTGAGCAAACCCTTTCCTTGACGATTGTGCAAACATCAGTTCCAGACTCCATATCAGGGAATATGCGGGTCATCCTGTGCCACCTTGAGACACCAATTCACTTCCCACCACAACTCAGCCATTTGACCATACCTAAGAACCCCCCCAAAAAAAAGAAAAAAAAGAAAGCATTGCATGTAATATTATTGCTTCTCTCAGCCTTCCTTTGGGGCAAAAGTGTTAGTCCCACACACCAACCATCAGAAGAACCCTGACACCTCCTGGCATTAAGCTCCCTCCAGCCCCCCAGTTTTCCCCTCCCACTTCCAAGGCTCTCCCTATAAAGAGAGAAGGGTGAGGAGGTATACATGCCTGGATCAGGGGTGCTTTGGGAGAGGCAGATGAAACATCTAGTCCTACGTCTCTCTCTTAGCAGCCCTTCACCATGGAGGGCAAGATGAACCTGGGACCACTATGGCTGTGGGTTGGCCAAGGGTGGGAGGAGGGGCATCTTAGGTCAACTCTCCTCTGCCACTGAAAAGAAATGTCCGCTTTTCTTTCTCTTCCTTGAGGACCTGGGCTTGTTCTCCCCTCCACCACTGCCCCAAAAGGGGAAACCTGAAGACCAAGATCAGAAAGTGAGGCTAAGGCAGCGGTTCTCACCCTGTGGGTTGCGACCCCTTTGGGAGTTGAACAACCCTTTCATATGCAGACCATTCTGCATATCAGATATTTACATTACAATTCATAACAGTAGCAAAATTACAGTTATGAAGTACAATGAAAATAATTTTATGGATGGGGGTCACCACAACATGAGGAACTGTATTAAAGGGTCACAGCATTAGGAAGGTTGAGAACCACTGGCATAAGGACTACAGAGACTCCTAGACTACTTTGTGGCCAGGACTTCAGCCCAAAGGCTATGGCAGTCAGGCAAGCCGAGCCCAGGACAGCAGATTGGGCAAGAATGGGAGTTCCCCAGCAGGCATGGGCCATGGCGATCAGTAGAATGGCCGCTCTCCCCTTGAGCCTGATCTAGGATTTGGTGTTAAGGATCCAATTCCTCACAAATAAGCTAATGAGTAGAGAAACACCCAAAAGCAGCTAAGGGGAAATTTGGAACATAAGAAGTTAAGATTATCCACACACAAATGACAAGTCCCCACATGACTATGGGTTAACTCTGCACATCCAGACATTTTGTAAACCAAGAAGAATCAAAATTGATCCAAGTCTTTTGCCCTTCATGGATTGCAAATGTGCATAACCCAACTGTTACTATCTAGCACCATTATTAGAGATGAGTAAATTTGACCATTGTATCTACAATAAGATCCGTGCTTCAAAGATGTTAACATTCTGTCTCAGCTCTGATAAGAAACTGTGGGGCCATTCAGCCCCTCACTCCTTAGCAGAGAAAACCAAAATCATACTTCTCGAGGTCCTGACCTGAGATGGAGGATGAAGTGGAGAACCCCAGGCAGAAGTTTGTACTTTCCTGACTATATTCAAAATTAATGCCAGTTTTGCATTTGACTCCATAACATAATGGTAATCTTTCCCTCAATTAAATTTTGCTCAAAAGTGCCAAAGATGGCTCAGCACCTGTAGCTCAAGCAGCTAGGGTGCCAGCCACATACACCAGAGCTGGCGAGTTCAAATCCAGCTCAGGCCTGCCAAACAACAGTGACAACTGCAACCAGAAAATAGCCAGGTGTTGTGGAGGGTGCCTATAGTCCCAGCTACTTGGGAGGCTGTGGCAAGAGAATTGCTTAAGCCCAAGAGTTTGAGATTTCTGTGAGCTGTGACTTCACGGCACTCTACCCAGAGTGACAGCTTGAGACTCTGTCTCAAAAAAAAAAAAAAAAAAAAATCAAAGATTCGCCCAGTGTCTGTACACCAGCACCTCATCACACAGAACCCAGTTGGAGAAGAGAAGCAACAAGGAACCAAAGTCAAATTCTGAATCTTGGAAAGAGAAGTGAAAACAATGTTTATCAAAGGAGGGGCAGACTGTGTTTTTTTGTGTTTTGTGTTTTTTCCATGGCCATTTTCTGTAACCACTGAGTCTCTGGTAGAAAATGATTAAAGTATTACGCGGGCTTGCCCTGGGCTTTCACACTGAACTGTGTTCATTTGGCTTGTGAAAGGTATTCTCCCCGAGGGAACCTCAGAATTTGGCTTAGGAACAGGATGCCCCAACACCTCGAGAACTTCATACGTGTAAGTCCAACACCTTGATCCCTTAATACACTCAAATTCTGATGAAGTCACTGAAGGTGTCAGAGCAAGACGCAAAATCCTCAAGGGACTACCACCAACTTAGCATTCCAAGTTCACATGGAAATGTTAATTCCACTTATCAAAGGGAAGTACAGAAAGGCACTCATTATGAAAGGCAGAAACCCAAAATGAATAATATTAGGGGCTGGTCTCAGCTGGGTTTCCCTGAATTTATTACCCTAGAAAGTTCAGCACAGCTCTTCCACCTGAAATGGCTGTGAGTATACAGCAGCATCTTGGAGCAAGTCACCAGGGTCACGGGGCCTCTTCCTGAGTCACAGCTGTGCAAACCCACCAATGGGTAAGAAGGAAGAGAGATCATTTAGGGTAAGGAAATTATGTGGATAAAAACAAGACAATTTTAAATTTTAACATTGTTATTAGATAACTTGACCTATGATGAGATGACACCAGGAGGAAGAGATTTAGAGACATGGGAGAAAGAGGCATGGAAGGAAGTTGGGGAGGCCTTGGGAGGACAGGGAGGAGGAGGAGGAAATAGTAGGAAGAACCCAAGGCCCAGAAGGCAGAGGACAGGAAGCATGGGAAGACCCCCTAGAAGCGGGTCGGGGGAGTGTGGAGGGAGCGTCCTCCAACTCCTTCACTCAGGAGGCACGCTCATGCCAGAGGACTAGCTGTAATTTGGGGGGTTTGTTTTTTTCTTTACTGTTTCAGAACATCTGTGGCTTACACAGATGAACTTCTTGAAAAGACCTTATTTTCAACCCAATTCAAATTTGGCTATTAGTTTACCATTGTGGGGTAAGAGGAGATTGTAAGCCCCAAACATCAGATGATAGGCCTTCGACCACCCTCTTGAAAAAAACAGTAATTATTTTTTTCACTTTGGTCCCATCTTCTGTTAACAATGTTAAAATTTGACATGTGGGAAGCATCTACAAAGGGCTGATTGTACCCAGGGAACATGGTGGCCAACAGATTCACTCATTAGAGTAAGGAGCAGCGTTTGCTCTATTCCACTCCAAAGTCAGACGTCTTGGCAAACCTCTTTGTCCATCTCTCCTACCACATCAACCTCTCCCACTGTGGCCACATACTCATGCTGATATCAAGTCCCAAATTCTCTTTCACCTGTGCTTTCCGCCATCTTTTTCCCCATAAACTTAGACCATTTATGTGATGTAGCAAATCGACTTTCACTTATCAAGCCAAAAACAAGGCCAATACAAGCTCAACTTAAAGAGCTTCTGGGTTGCCAGAATCTCAAGGTTCAAACAAAAGCTACATTTGACTTACAGGACATTTCCCCCGCCCAACTTCCTGGTGAAAAAAACACCAAAGAGGTTCAAATAGCAGGTAGACCCTTAGGTAGACCCTGGACACCTGGTGTAAAGCTGGGAAATCCTCTGCTCCCAACTAATTGAAAGCAGAGAGGATCAGTCTTTGGATCAGATCATTCCAAATTTCCTTGAACAAAAAGTTCAATGAGCAATCCCTTCTATATAAAGTGTAAGGATACCATCAAAAACATAAAAATATGCCCACCCCACCCCCCAGTCCTATTCTCAACGCCCACAACACTCATGTGCTTGGATGCAGAAAATAAAAATGGCCTGCAGTCCCCTGAAAAACTTTCCTTAATCTTGATGTTTCTTTAAAGCCACCATAAATCACACAACCTGCCAATCTTGCTGTGTTTTATAAACTGTGGAAAAAGGTAGAGCATTTCTGGCCCAACGATCTCCTGGAAACAAATGCCAGTTCTAATGCGGCTGCATTTTCTCAATACGGCTCGACCTCTTAAACAAGGTTCTACAAATATATTAACTGTCATATTCTCAATTTCTTTTTACAGTGGAAAGCAGTATCCTGTCGTGACTAGCCCTATGGGGCCAAAGGCAGCGTCTGCCCAGGAATTGAAAAAACACCTGATTATGTGGTAGGTGAGCCTTTCCTGCCCCACAGGTACCACCCCTCACATACCTGTGCGTTCCTTTTTCTCTACCAGCTTCCTCAACGTCACACCCCACTGGCTTACCAGATTCCTGCTGAATCCCAGCCTGCTAGTGCCACTCGATGGCATCCAAACAGGTGCCAAAACTAGGCCATGAAGGGGGACATTCTTCACGGCCTTCGGGATCAATGAAAAAGGCTGAACCCAGGCAAGCCAAGGGCCTGGCTTGCCTTCAGGAAATTCCGGGCTGTCTGCAGCAGCTGTGGTTCGAGTAGTACAACAAATTCACTTACTGAATGACAACAGCTTTATTGGCAAGCCAATTCAATTAAAGCCCCTGCATCCAACAAAGTCTCCGGCAGCCCTCTCTGCATAAAGAACATGGAATCGTGCCTACATTTCCCTGAGTGCCCTCAGCCCTAGCTGTCCCTCTCCATGAGAGGGAGAGGGATGAATGAATTAGACTCGGATGATGGTAATTAATGGCTGGCTGTCAGAGAGTCATTTTGGAGGCTCAGCCGTTGAAGGCTCCATATTAAAGACCGAATCCCAGCACAAACTGACCGAGATAGGCTACAACTAACTATCTAAATGGTGGGAGTGCCATGGGCACCTGGGGCAAGAAGGGAGGGGGACCAAGGGAAGGAGAAGGAGGCTTGGGGAGGAAAGAAGGAAGCAAAACAGGAGGCCGTGTGCTGTGGTCAATGTTTTTTACACTATTGATATATAAATAACATGCTCATTTTTCATTTTTACAAAATATGTCCTTTAGGCTACCATTATGGCAAACTGACTTCAGAGTTCTGACATGAGCTTATTAGGGGGTGGAAAGGGAGGGCTGGCTGTAGAACTATAAACAAAACACATTTTCTTATAAAATATACATAGCAGATCATTTTCGCCTTCAGTAACAAAGATAAAATCAGGGTTTTTTTGATCCCTGGGCACAGTCTCCCCAGCCACTCCTTGTGCACTTGGAAGGGCCTTAAGGAAGAGGGGGATGGATTGAGGAATGCGGAGGGACACCAAAGGGAAAGAAATGGTTAACAAATGAGCTCCAACTGGCTCATTTACATGAGGTGGGCAGCCCTCTCTCTGCCTGCCGCCAATGCCACCAACTGAGCCAAGTGCAGGGTAACTACCTCGCAGGAGATAACTTGGGTATATTTGGGCTTAATTATTCCTGATGGTAACGTGTTACCATATGCACCGTTCGGAGCATCAACATAAGCTAGACACTGAAAGACCAAACTGATCCTTCTCCAACAATTCAAATCAGGTGAAAAGTCTGGTTCCTTCCATCTGTGTTAACCCTGCTCTTAGAGGACTGCTGCTCAGGAGACATGGGGAGTTCTAGACTATACTAAATGAGCTTCTTGTCTCACTCCCATAAAAAAAGAGAGAGAGAATTATAGGTGGGAAATTCCATTCAGGAAATTTGCTTCTCTGCTCTTGAGGATCCTCCAGAATGTTTGCCCAGAACCTGATTTCAAACTTGCAGGTGCAAAGCAAATGCTAACTCCACCAGGAAGCCTTCTCAGCTTTCCTCAACACGAATAAATTACTCCCTCTGTTAGGCTCCTACAGATCTCTGCTCCTGCCTCTATCATGGCCTTTAATTCATTTCTTTTTATATTCTACTCCCCTTATCTGCCTTCCCCAATAGAAAAGGGCTTCCTGAGGACCAGGGTGTGGGCTTCGTATGTACTCGGCACTCAAGATGGAAATAATTTGGCAAAGCCTTAGTCTTGAAGAGTTATGTAGCCCCTCCTATGACCCTGCAGCCATCAAGATTTCACTGCCGTTTTCTTCACTGCAGCCACCAAATTAGTTGCCCATTTTAATTAGAACAGAGGCCAGATGTCTGGCCAGCTCTGCTAGAACCGGAAGAGCTAGCAAGCTGGTGCAGTTTCCCAGCTGGGGGCCCAAGTGGCTGGCTCCGTGTGGTTGGGTCACCTTCCCTTGCATACTTCCTTCCCTCTTGGTTGACTCCCCTCTCCCCCCAGCCCCATAAAGGCAGCTGTCCCTTTTACCAGCAAAAGCCCTTTCCAGATGACACATCTGTCCAGCACTGTGTTTCACCCTGTCCAGTGATTCGGGTACCCGGGGCATTTGCATCTTTGATCCCTGCAAGGGCATGAAACATTTGTGTCCATAAAGGGCCAGCAGAGGCAGAATGTCCCCTGTCAGAAGCCTACCATCCACTAAGTAATAAAATCTAATATTTAAAGGGCATGACACCCGTTCATACCAGATTTCATTAATCAATGTTTTCATGGAAAGGATAAATCCTTTATGCATGCCTTTTTCCTGATTTTTTCCCCCATTTAAAAAATGCAATGCTTATTTTTCTTCCCTGTTATTAGCTCACAGAGACCCGGAACTGTGAGCCCGGGATCCTAGCCTTCCAAAACTCATCCTTTCACATTCACAGTGAGGGTATGAAGTTCAATCAAGAAAACAAAGAGATAGAGAGAGAGAAAGATACTCTTGTTAGTCTCAAGCATATTTCATTAAATAAAACCTTCACAACCCTTAAAAAAGATAAAATGTTATTGCAATTACAAGCCCGTACTTGGCATGTGGGTGACCAACACATTCAGTGCCTCAGGAATACTAAGCAGAGGACCACAGCCTTCATTTGGACACCCACTAAGTGTCATATTACTGACACTGAACAAGACAAGAATGGTATTGCTGTTATAAGCACTAAAAAAAAAAAGAAAGAAAGAAAGAAAGAAAAGAAAAGAAACACACCTGAGATGAAGTTCAGGTAAAAGGGAAATCACTGATACCCTTCCTGGAGGATGTTGACCAAAGAATATTCAGATTGTCTTGTTTTACGCCCTCACACACAGCCTCTTGTGTATCTGCATATGGCCTTGAAATCGCAAGAAAGCAATGACAGGCAAAGGACTTAATCACGTCCCTAAGAACAGAGGACTCCCAACAACACCCAAGACCTCCAAATGAATCAGACATACTTCTAAGGTGCCTGAACACCTCTGATTGTGCTAATACCTTAATGCTACATGTTCCCTTCAATTTATGGAATAGTGAAGACCCAAAAAATTGTTAAATAATGCCCCATTTTCCCACTGTAATTGTTAAATCATGCCCCCATTTCCCCATTAGCTCCAAATGCAATGCCTACCATTGAGCAAACATCTTGGTTCCTGAATGACACTTTTTTTAATGCAAAAAAATAATACAAATATGGGAAAACAATGTGTACAAAGATGCTAATCACAGTGTGATTTATAACGGTGGGAAATTGAATGCAATCAAAATGATAACAGTAGGTAAACGGTTAAGTAAATTGTGGTACACAGCAATGGAACATCTCCGAGCCATTAGGAGGATAAAGACCATACAGCAACAGGGAAAACGTAAACGACACATGCTAAGTGGGGAAAGGGCTGGAAATTATATCGCACTGTGGGTACAACCAGATAAAAGCATACTTATTTTTTAAAAGGCTAGAAGGGAATAAACAAAAATAATCATTGTGTCAGGGATCGTGAGTGATGTTTTCCCTTTTTTTCTCAAATTATCCTTAATGCTATGTGTCTTTTATAATTTACAAAAGGGGGGAAAGCTAGCAACTTTTAAAAGAAATATGATTATTTAAAATAGATATAATTTTGAAATAAAAAGCAGTAATATGCAAAATATTCTAACGATAGTAAACCCAGATCAAGATGTTCCACGTGGCGACAGCAATCCTGGGCAGGGTGAGCCCCACCCCACACTCCTGCTTGCACTGTTATCACATAACCCGGCAAGCGTCCCCTTCTGCAGACTTTTCCATTGACTGAGAATTTCTTTCTAGATATTTTCATTTCACCTGAACAGCTGACTCCAGTGTCACTGCATGGGAGGAAGAAGCAGCAGCACGAGCTGGAATGTTGGGAGTCTGCCCCGCCCTAGGAGCCGGCTGTCCCTTCGGCTGGCTGTCGGGTTCTCAGCTGCAATATGGCTGGCCATGGGCAGACACTGGGGCCACACAGGAGAGAGAAGGAGCCAAGAAGAATGAGCCTAGTAGTTTACATTAAACTTGAATTTCCTTGGTTCTGCCAAGGAAGATCCCAGGGCACTAAAGCAACTTGTGGCTTTGACCTTAGATCCATGATGGGTGATCTTTGAAGAATTAAGAAGGGTAATTAAAGAAGCAGGACACTGATGCAGGCCAATTTTATGTTCTTGTTCCAAACGTTACCTCTCATTATTCTAGCAGATCATGGCTGCTTCTCAACCAGAATCCACTCCCAAATGACCACCTCTGCATCTCACAGAGAAGAATGTACCTAAAATTTACATCAGGGCAGTTGGTAATAATATCTGTAATAATTTACAGATATTTGCTAGCAATAAATAAATGTCTACATCGTACAAGGAGACCTTGGATAACCAAAAGTTTATTCTACAAGGTGTCCCATTCCTGTGGTCGTACGATTTGCACTGCATATCAAATCTGCACAGATCACACCTTTTTGTATCCCCAAATCACCTCTTTTCTAGTCTTGAGTAAGTAGAACTTATGTTCCCACATAAGCAGTGAATGCTAATAATATTTTAAGACAATGGCCTCTCTTTAGGAATTGGCTCCTTACCATGACACTTCTGATGACTTTATCAACCCTTGTGTATTAAAACGTCCAAATTCCAGCTTCTAGGCACAAACTCCCTAACGCTGGTCTGTGAGCCTATTCCTAAGACTAGCTCTTTAAGCTGCTGCAGCTATTTTTATATGCAACCTGAGTACAAAACAATATCATATTCTGTTTGGAAGCCAAGCCTTATAAAGTGTGAAATCTTTTAACACACCATAGGAGTGCACAGAACAATTATAATAAGTATTGCACATATTTTAAAACTTGACTCTTTTGCCGCCCTCGCCCTCATCTCTGTGTGTTTGGCCTCACTTCGCAGTTGACACCATCAGATGTTTCAGCTGTGTTCTTCCCAGGGAAGTGGAAGGAAGAATGAGCTCTTCCCCGGGGTGAAAGACCTAGTCAGCCCCTGAATTGTGGAGAGCTAGATAAAGAGAGCAAGCAAGGCAGCAGGGATCTCCCCGGAAGAGTAATTTGTCTTTGATAAGAAGCAAGACGGCCGTCATGCTTTGGCTTGGCATGAGCAATTTAAATGCTTACATGAGTTCCTGAATCAAGTATGTAGGAGGCCTCCTCACACCACACGTGAATCTGTACCCCCTACTTGATAACGTCCCTCTTAGATTTTTCAGGTTTTTTCAACTCTTTCCCTAAAACATCTTTTCAGATCCATAGTTAGTCAAATTCTACCTCTCCCTGCAGAAACCTCAGCCAGCCCAGGGGAGGGTTTTTGCTGAACAGAAGCATTGAGTCCAAAGGACAACGGGAGAGTCTCTAGACCAGCTGTGGTCAAACTGAGTGTGCCTGGGTATCACCAAAGGAGAATCTGACCCTTTATAAACTCCGTGGAGAGCCTGCCCCAGGGATTCTGATGCCCTGGCTCTAAGGAGAAGCACACACACACACACACACGTATGACTCTATCACAGATGGTGGGAGTGTAGCACTTTGAGAAACACTGCTGTAGTTCAGTATCTGCAGAGGCTCCATGAAGTTGCCCCTTGGCAGTGGAGTTAGCCGTAGCCTTCATCTTTGTAGCTTCTAGCCACCGCCTGCTGCCCTGGGGAGCTACAGGAAAAGCTATTCCAATAGGGCAGAAGAGGGGGTGGGCACCAGTTTCCCAGTGGATCCCAAGATATGCAAGAGAGTTCGAGCCTGGAGCAGGCTCTCTGTGGAGTTTATGAGGGATCAAAATTCCTCCTTTAACTATGCCTGTGGCTAACCTTCCTCACAGAAGCTGCAGCAACACAACTCCTTTCTAACCACCTGCAGCATTTGATCCATTATCTAGACAGACTGGCCCTCTGGGGCTGGCTTAGAAAATCCAGTTCCAACATACCAAGTGCCAGCCATATGCAAACAAGTCATTCACCATCTCCAAGGCTTCTGTTTGTTCATCTGAAAATGAATCTGTTTTACCGAACCTGCCTGTCTTTCTGATTTGTTATGAGGACCCAGTGAGATCATGGGATATTCTTTGAAAATAAAAACCTTCCGGAAGTATGAGGTCCCATCTAGTATTCTTATACTTCTTATGGACCTTTTGCAAAAGTAGAATGAATCCTCTTCTAAAACAAGAATGAGATAAGAAACTCTGAGATGAGACAGAGATTCCCAAGACTACCAGAATTGCTCGTATTTTCTAGGAAGGCTGCAGCCATTGCAGAGAGTGGTCAACACAGACCTGTGGTAAGCAGGACAGGAAGGAGAAGCTCTCCGAAGGCATTCCGGGACAACTTCAGACTCGGATCCAGTGACTCTGCTGACTTCCCACAACCAAGACTCCCAGAGGCACGACACAGGCTTCCCTAGTCCCCTTGGCCCTGACCAGAGCCAGCAGTCCTCAGGCTTTCAGGGCCCCGCAAGGGCCCTTGCTCGCAGCTCCCCGAACTCACGGTGCCCACGGCACTTCCCGCACCCCCTCATCAGTGCTCATGGCTGCATTCCACACTGGCTTCCAAATAATCAATTTTCTGCCTGTATTTCCATGTTTAAAAAGAGGAAAATTGGTCAGCCTCTGTTTTTTATTCCAGATGGAATTTGTCTGTAGAAAACCAGAGCTCACTTCAGGGGCCACTGAAAGGTGGAGAAAGGTGAGTGGGGTACTTCTGGCATGGCTTTGGGGCCCCGGCTTCCTCATCAAGTACAGCAGCTGCATTCCCACATAGCTGGGCATCCACAGAAAGCTTTGTTTTGCTGATTTAAAAAAGAAATGCATGGAAACTAGTCATCTAATCCCCTGGTTTATAGGTAAGGAGATCACACTGGAGAAAGGTGAACTGAATTCTCAACTCCCTCCCTCAGCCACTTGCAGAAGAAAGATGAAAATTCTGTTTCTATGGAAAGGCCCCTGGCCAGGACCCTTGATCTCAGTGCAGCCTCCTTCCTTTGGCAGCAGCTCCAAGTGGCTTCTCCTGCCCTGTCCCCATACCTGAAAGTTCTCAGTAGTGGCCATGTCTAGTTCCATTTCATTAACACCCACCTAGGTCCCCTCCAGGGACACTCTAACAGCCTTTAGTATATCCAGGCTGGCTGGCCTCTTCCATCCAATTGTTTGACCCTCTGATTTTGGGGTAACATCACAGTTACACAATCAGTTCTAGGAGTTCTTTCAAAGGACAGTTTTCAAAGAAAAACGTAATGAATCTGAAGTGATTCTAGGGAAGCAAGTCTGAGTAATGCCACCTGCTTGTCACTCTTAGTTGCCCTGTCAGAGCCCAGACTGGCTCAGGATGTGTTCACAGGTCTCCAAGGCTGCCCTCCCAGAGACTATAAGGGAAAACTTTTTGCTCTTTCTACACAATGTCCAAACTCATGTCTGAAGGCCTTGGTAAAGCTTCCAGTTGTTCTTAATGGGTTCCCACCATAGGGCCCAAAGACACAGAGGACCACTGATTTCCCACCAGCTAGCCAAACATATCATGGTGATATTATAAGAGATGACACTGGGTAGAACTTTTTTTTAGAGACAGGGTCTTGCTTATTATCCCAGCTTGGGTGTAGCAGTGTCATCATAGCCCATTGCAAGCTGAAACTCCAGGGCTCAAGCGATCCTCCTGCCTCAGCCTCTAGACTAGCTGAGACTAAAGGCATGTACCACCACACCCAGCTAATTTTTCTTTTTTTTTTGGAGATGGAGTCTCATTCTTGCTCAGGCGGATCTCAAACTTCTGGCCTCAAGCAATCCTCCCGCCTTGGCCTCTCAAAGTGCAAGGATTACAGGTGTGAGCCACACGTTTAAGGTAGGAACTTAAACAATGGCTAAGACATTATACATGAGTGGTTAGGTATGAAAAGTTTTCAGAAATTTCTTCCTCCTTTCCTACAGGCTATCTCTCTGGTCTACTCTCTCCTCCCCCAACTCCCCCAGCCACAGGAGGAGGAGACAGGAGATGGTGAGGCAGAGTGCAGAATAAGCCTTTTCCCGTGAAACTAATTGCATCTCTCAAATACTTGACAGAAAGTCTCCAGGCATCCGGGCATCAGTGGCTTGCCTGGCACTTAAGTACCACTCAAGGACTTTACTTCCAAAGAGGGGAGAATGGCATAGGATCCAGATTTAACAGGATGGCGTTCACACTGCAGAGTGCAATGTCCCAACTTCCACCAGATGTTAATAGTTGTTCCATTGGTGGAAGGGATCCTTGAACCAGGATTTCTGGGAAGAAATGACTGATTGTGGTTCTGAGGCTAAAACAGGAAAATGTGATCATGGAACATTATGAACCAGAAAGTAATTGAAGATTATTAATAGGGACATGACAAAAAGGTATGGAGTTAGTGGGGAGGAATTAGAGAAGAGAAAAAGAAAGGGAAGGGTTAAAAGAACCATTTGATAACAACTGGTAAAAGTGAAAATACCATGAAGTGTATATAAGAAAATATTATTATATCTGTGTTAAACTTATGAAGCATGATAATAATATTGCGGCTATGTGGGAAAATGTCTTTGTTCCTAGAAAATATTCCCAGAATGCATGTGTGTGTGTATGTGTGTGTGTATGTGTGTGTGTATATGTTTGTGTATGTGTGTGTATGTATGTGTGTGTGTATGTGTGTGTGTATGTATGTGTGTATGTGTGTGTATGTGTGTATGTATGTGTGTGTATGTATGTGTGTGTGTGTATGTATGTGTGCGTGTGTATATGTTTGTGTATGTGTGTATGTATGTGTGTGTGTGTATGTATGTGTGTATGTGTGTGTGTGTGTCTTTAGGGAAGGAAAGATGGAGACTGAGAAAGAGAGTGGTAAAACGAATGTGGCAAAATGTTGGGTGAATGTTGGTGAATGATCTACAAGTTAACGCTTTACTAGTCTTTCCACTTTTCCTTAGATTTAAAATTTTTGTAAATAGGGTGGCGCCTGTGGCTCAGTGAGTAGGACGCCAGCCCCATATGCCGAGGGTGGCGGGTTCAAACCCAGCCCCGGCCAAACTGCAACCAAAAAATAGCCGGGCGTTGTGGCGGGCGCCTGTAGTCCCAGCTGCTCGGGAGGCTGAGGCAAGAGAATCGCGTAAGCCCAAGGGTTAAGAGGTTGCTGTGAGCCGTGTGACGCCACGGCACTCTACCCGAGGGCGGTACAGTGAGACTCTGTCTCTACAAAAAAAAAAAAAAAAATTTTTGTAAATAACGACTTGAGGAATAGAGGAGAGATTCTATACACCGGCAAATTTACCTTGATGTGAATACAGCTTGTCAAATTCCCCTCCTCAGATGGGCCCCTTTAAGACCTGGGTTAATGAGGATCATTGATATAAAGAGTAAAATGAATTACTGCATCAGAAAATTGAAATGTCCTGAAATCTCATAGCTCACAGACAAAGGAAACTTGATAGAGATTGTTCCGAATTTGTCAACAATCCTAAAACTTTACGATGACATTACCAATAACAAGACACAAAGCTGACGTTTTCTTAATTATCAATAATAAAAAACAAATTTTTATCAGCCGTGTTAGGGGAAGACTAAATTATTTATTTCTATTCTCTTTATAGAAAATGTTTCAAAATCATCATAATGAAGAGGTAAGGAAAAGTATTACAAAAATATGTCAAGTAATTGAGTAAAAATATTGCAATAGCTCTCTAGATTTTGTCATGTTTGTGGCATTAGGCAGTGTTTTAAATAATCATATAAGTCATCATTTATTTTCTCCTTTCATATAAAAATTCGCTTTCATGGGCTCTCTTTACCAAATTTGTATGCATTATGTCGCAAACATGTTGACCACATAGATAATATGTACACACGCACACATACATAAGCTTTTTTTTTTTCAAAGCAACTTCTTTGGGCTTCAGGTTTTTTGGAAAACAGTGCCCTAGGGCAAAGTAGCCTCTTTGTATCCATATCTATCTATCAAGGTAATGTTACACTATAGCATTTGACCTCCAGGAAGACGTTTATTTAAAGAGCTTGTTTAAAGCAAATAAACCATATATTTTGTTGATGACTATCTTGTACGTACATGCATTCTGCTTTATACAGCCATATTCATTAACGCAGTTAAGCCCCAAACAGCCCCAAATGTAGCAAACATCCATCCCCATCCCTCCAGCCTCTTTTTGGTGGGACAGAAAGAGTAAACTGAGGCATGAGGGTGGAGGGAAACTTTCCTTAGAACAAAGTATAGGATCTGGGCTTCCATTTGGTGGATTACTGTTGAATTACTATTTTAACAGGTAATGTCTATGGCCTGCTTGTCCTTTGACACTTTGGGCCCAGCATAATTAGTGCTCCCTAGAAGAAAAAGACAGAAGGCTGGGACTCACATAGGGGAAGGAGAGAAAGTGGGTAGGAGAGTTCTCTTCTCTTTTCCCTTTCCACAGTGAAAAGAATTTATCTTTGCCCCATGTGAAAAGATTGGACTTTGACACATTGAATTATAGAGAAGTTCCAAGGCCAAAGAGGTAACTCTAAACACTAAAACAGGGAGAGGGGCAGCCTTCCTGGGTCCTTACCATCTCTGAGGAGTAGGCTAGGGACCAGATCTGGAAAGACAGAGCCACATCCCAGTGGTCACATTACAATAAAAATCTCATCCTTCGGCTCGGCCCCTGTAGCTCAAGCAGCTAGAGCGCCAGCTACATACACCAGAGCTGGTGGGTTCGAATTCAGCCCCGGCCTGCCAAACAGCAATGACAACTACAACCAAAAAATGGCCAGGTGTTGTGGCAGGCACCTGTATAGCTGGGCGTTGTGGCAGGTGCCTATAGTCCCAGCTACTCAGGAGGCTGAGGCAAGAGAATCACTTAAGCCCAGGAGTTGGAGGTTGCCGTGAGCTGTGATGCCACAGCACTCTACCCAGGGGCAAGGGCTTGACACTCTGTCTCAAAAAAATTTAAAAAAGCTCATCCTTCCAACCTGGAATTGGGGGGAGGCAGGTGGGACGGGAAGCCTTTCTGGTAAGAACCCTAGACCTTAATGCTCTGAACTGAAACCCGTCCAGCACAACATCATCATCATTGTGTCATTTATGAGGTATTTTCCTCACCACACCAGATATTTTCCACGTATTATCTCATTTACTATAACAAAATAGCAAACACTTCCTCAAACACTGGGACACAAAGGTTTCATCAATTCCTCGTGGTGAAGGGTCTAGGTAATTGTTCCACATTGACTCATCTCAGTAAGTAGAAAAAGCTAAGCCTAGAGCTTGGAGTCAACCTCACTTCCCGCCTCCTACCCCACCACTGCCCCCACTAAACACTCTGAGGATCAGGACCAAGAAGCCACAACAGAAAGGGAAGAAGTGGGGGAGGGAGGTGAAGGGGGAGGATGGTGAATACCCACCATGCGCACCCTGCAATACCAAAAAGGCTGCTAAGTAAGAAATGATCGCACAGGTGATACAGTAATGCATTTTCATTGTAATGTTGAAACAATATTAAAGTTTACATAGTTAAAACAGAAATTCACTCTTAACTTCCCTCACTACAGTAGCTGCTAACACTTTAGTGGGCGCCCTTCCCAATTTTGTGTCTGCATCACACATCTATATATGCCTGTAAACAGTATTGACCTAGACACATGCAGAAGTCCCTGCCCCAAGATCACAGTAGGAAAGAAATGGCTAGGGAACATTCCCAGAAAAGACAGAAAGAGTCAGAGACCAATGTCAACTACTTTATCCTTAATCATGGCTCCAAGAGACTGACTTGAGATCAGATTCCTGGGAACCAGGAATAGAGATTTGGGGGCAGAGCAATTTGGGGGTCTTTCTTTGGAACACCTGTAAGAGAAAAGGGAACTTGAGGAGGGCAGGTGGAGGAGATGAAGTGGAGTGCAGACCCTGCAAAGAGCTCTGTAGGTGGGATGAACTGTCCCAAACTAAGGTAAAGGAGCCCAGGTTTCCTATTCCCACATAAACTAATTGGATGCAGGGAGCCCCAGGGGAGGAGGAGGAAGCCTGGAAAGGCAGCTTCTTCCTGCCAGGGCAGGGCCCAGAGCAAGCATAGCAGGGAATCACTGCAGCTGGCACTCCCTCTGCAACGGGGCTGTGGGCCTGGCAGAGGCAGTCCACCACAGCAGACACTGCAGGGTCCTCAGACATTTCAAAACACTCAGAAAATGGCACCTCTTCAAGAAAGGATGGGGATTATAGGGGGGAAACTACTTGGTGAGTGAATGGACAAGAGAATGTCACCACCCCAGCACTGATGCAGCTTCTGGATTCAAATGCCAAGACTAATACCAAATGTTGCCACAGTTTCCTAGAACATTGTGCGGGGCCGTATGCCGGACAGCAACAACACTCACTGAGCCTCAATGACAGCTGGCAATAACAAGTGGGTAGGATGAAATTTCCCTTCTCTCTGGCCCAGCGTGTTGAATTCCACTGGACGAATTTCACCTGTGTGTTTGGAAAGACCAAAAAAAAAAAAAAAACACTTTTTCTTTTTGAGCAATAATAGAGCTACACAAGCTTTCTTGGAAATCCCATTGTTGCGCCAGGCTCAAGTCTCCCAGGTAACATGCCCCCAGCCCTGCCACACCGCCAACAGCCACACGGACCCAGAGCTCCTGGTGCCCTGCCCACTGGATCTGTTTTTTTCCTTCTGGGCTCAGCAAGGCACCCAGCTCAAGCACAGGTATCTGGGGTCAACACCCAGCCAGTATTCTCTGGCTGAGGATATGCCCAAAGTGTCACATTGATTAGATGTTCCCAAAAGCAACCGTAATGAACATCAACTGAACCTTCCTAAACCAGGCCCAGCCTGGCGTGCTTTTCCAGGAACCTTCCCAACCTCCCTTTAAGTCAGATTTCTATCCAGTAAGAAGCATCCAAAATTACAGCACCCCTACTAATCTCAAAATAATGCAACCATTTTCAGAACTCACGGTAAAAATGGACAATAAACATACCTTTGAGGCTCAGATTCCTGGTCTAGAAAAGGGGAAGCTGCCTGTCTGCACCGAACTTCCAAGAACAGATCAGAGAACAGGCTGCACTTCTTCGGGCACTTGGGAAGACAGAAACGAAAGGTAGGACTAACTGGTCAACCTTGTGGCACAACCTTGTCCACCTGCTCCAAAACATGAGAAGAGATTTCAATGGTAGTGGTGCAAAGGCACAGGAGAAATTATTATAAATGTTAACCATGAAAGGCCTTTTCCACATAAGTTGATACAGGTACAAACTTGCTTTTCAGCCTTTGAGAAGGGTAAGGAAAGAGTAGTCATTTGAATGTGTCTTTTTAAACACATTTTTTCTCCATTTTTTCTTTTTCTTTTTTTTTTTATTGTTGGGGATTCATTGAGGGTACAATAAGCCAGGTTACACTGATTGCATTTGGTAGGTAAAGTCCCTCTTGCAATCATGTCTTGCCCCCAGAAGGTGTGGCATGCACCAAGGTTTCTCCACTTTTTTACAATTAGTTTTTGGCCAACTGCCTCCTTGCCAGTGACTCAAAGGAAAATACTACAGACAAATAGGGTCCACAGGGTCCCATACACCTGTGCACTGATTTCTTCTGCAGGAATCTTGTACTCAAAGGGGACACAAACGATATGTCCTCCTCTGCAGTAGCTAACACCTTCAGAGCACTGACATGCACCATTTAAAACTCTTTATGTTATTGAGTCATTAAATCTTTAAAACAACCCCAATTTACTAATACTATTGTTATCCCCAATTTACAGATGAGAAAACTAAGGCACAGAGAGGTTACCTGTAACCGGTAACCCAGGAGTCTATGCACTTAATCACTATGCTATCTGCTTCCAGAATGGAAATACGTTACAAGAAGTGCTTTCACCTTCAATCTTTTAGTTGTCTTGATTTTCCAAGTTCCCTTTGAGACAGCCAGAACCAGACCTACATGATTTAATTGAGCCACAGAGTCAGTCAGTGATTGAACACAAAACCTAATCCAACTTGTAGAGCAGATCCCCATAGTTCAACTAAGCAGACAAAAAACCCACAGACTGAAGACCGAAGTCTGTTCCTGATCACAAGACAATCGGACCCACATGCTGGGCAAGTGTGGGAGGGACGGCTAAGCTCAGCCCAACAGTAGCCCCAAGGCACTTCGCATCCCCCCTCTAATTCATCTTGGACAAGGCACAGAACCTGTCTGGGCCACCTTCTAGGAGCAATGACATGAGTCAATACAGTTCCAGAACAAAACAATAATAAACACTCGCATTATCCTTAATCATTTCCAAAACATGTCAAAAGCACCATCTCAGCGAGTCCTCCTGACAGCACTGTAAAGGAAGCTTTACGGCACTCATTTTAGAGATGGGAAAGTAAGGCTCACAAAGTTGTGATAGACTCAGACTCCTACAGCTCAGTCTTGATGCTTGATCCCAAGCTCTCTCCACCACACTGCTCTTTCAGCTGTATCCTGGTTCAAGATCCAGGAGGTGAAAGTCAAGTTCAAGAATCCTGGGGAACTCTAGGCCTACAATTGGACCACTTCCAAACACAGGAGAATGTAGGTTGCCATTACTCAACCAAACTACACCGTTCACGTTCCACCTGCTAATCAGACTTGCCTGATTCCCAGCCCACTGTTTAAAACTCTGAGGGGCCCCAAGATGCCGGAGATCAATGAGTGCAATCCAAATACTTTGTGATCAAAGACTAAACTGCCCTCACCCGGCACCTTCATTTGGTTTTTTATTAAAACACCACTGACCACCAAAATCTAATGGCTCTTTTACATAAGTAAGTCATTTATTCTTCCCAATAAGCCTATGAGATAGGTACTGTCTCATTCATACATTCCTAACTTATGGATGAGAAAACTAAGGCAGAGAGAAGTTCAGGGACCTGCTAGTTGGTGCTGGAGCTGTGATTCAGATGTAGGCACCCGAGTCAAGAGTCTACCCCTAACTGTGGACTCCGGAATGCTCAAGAAACTTCTTTTGGGGGTTAACAATTTTTATTTCAATAGATTTGGGGGGTACAAGTGGTTTTTGTTACATGAATGAAGAGTGTAGCGGTATAGTGTATCAGGACTTTTAGTGCACCCATCACCTGAATAGTGTGGGTTATACCTGAAGGTAATTTTTGATCCCTCACTTACTCTTCCTCCCTTCCCATGCCCTCCCCCAAGTATCCAAAGCCCACTACACCACCGTGTACAACTGCTTTTGCCCACCACTTTGTGCCCTCTGAGAAGTAGGAACATGCAGTATTTGTTTCTCCCTTCCTGAAATACTTCACTTAGGGTAACAGCTTCCAGTTCTGTTCAATTGGAACTTCTCAAGGAGCAGCTCTCGTTTAGGATTTGACTTGTGCTTGAGGGTTTCAGGAACAGGAGTTTCGTTTGGGGGTGGAATTCAAGTTTTATTTTGTGTTTATCAATGGAGTTTATTGCCACGTCTTACCACTACAGTTTTATTCTTTTGGCTCATCAGGAGACCCCTCCCTTCATCAAAATAGAGATCTTGGGAAGCCATTGTCTAGAACCCTTGTCTGTAAACTTCACGATTCTCAAGTAACACATTACCAGAAAATAGGAGAAATGAAAGAGGGTGTAGCCACCGGAGAGTCTTGGCACTGCCTGGAGTGGCGAAAAGAAGAGAAAGAATAAGGAAGTGATAGAAGGTTTCCAAAACCAAACGTCACCTCCTCTCTCTCCCTCGCCTCTTTACAGCACAGCACATGCCTCTATGAACGACACTTTGCTCACCAAACAGAAATGCGTGGAAGATAGAAGATCGATGAGTGAATCCAAAGAGGTAGGTCCAGGCTGCCTATTCTCCTCCAGACCAGGTGAGTTGCTGTTCTCCTCACAGCTTGGTCCCTGTAACATGGTCCCCTGCACCTGAGATGAAGGCGTATCATCGTTTCTCAATGGGCATCTCTTCCAGCCTTAGACAATCAGGCCCAATCTTGCAACCTTTCCCTCGGCCAGACTCAGCCCTCCCAGAGACCTACTTCTTCAGCCACCACTGCCAATTACCTAGTATTTCTTTCCTGCTTCTTGGTAGTTGATTTTATCAGGCTATCTTATTTTCATCTACCTGAACCTTCTCAAATACTTTTTTGAACAAAGCAAAATAGTAATAAGTAGTAAATATAGAAATCGCACCAACAATGAGTACAGTAGACTAATGACAGCAACAACTTCAACAGTGACCTTGTGTGGGGGGTGCTCTGTATGATTCTTGTTTTACATACTTGGTTTCAGGTCATTTTCTCAGCACATCTTTGAGGCAAGTGTATTTTATAGATGGAGAAATAGGCTTGGAGACCTAAGTAACATGGCCACATCAACCTTAAGCAGCAATGCTCAGCTCCATCTGTAGGTCTGTCTCTTTGCAAAGCCCAGGATCTTAACTACTATCCAAGACTCCTTAATCTGCTCTATAACCATGTAAGGTTTGGTTAAAGAAACTGTTTTATTTCTTTGTTTTTTTCCCCTCCAAAATGTTTGCTAAATTGAAGTTTGACATTGTGAATGAGTTTGGCCAACTACAATATTTAAGGGGAGTGTCCTTACAAGACTTCCCTCACTTCAGACACCAAGTCCATCACCATCCTCACTGCACACCAGCTGGCTCCAAATTTAGGGCATCCCCACAAACGCCCTTAAGTTCGATAATTCACTGGAATGCCTCAGAGAATTCAGGAAAGCAGTATGCTTGTGACTGGTTTTGTTGTAGCAAAAGGATGCAAAGTTAAATCAGCCAAGGAAAGAGACACATAAGGCAGAGTCCAGGAGGGGTCCAAATGGTTTGGTTTTCCTCCCCATGAAGTCATGGATGGTGCCACTGCCCCCCCGGCCACAATGTGTGACAATACACACAGAATACCATCAACTAGGAAACCTCACCCAAGTCTTTAGTGTCCCCTCTTGGATCAGTCGCATCCTGCCCATATGAAGGCTCAGGCTGATACCTCTTCTCTCCAGCTCCTCTGGAGTGTAGAACTAATAGGATGTGTCCCACAGGCCCATCATATTTCACATTGTTAGGCTGTCCAGTGGCCAAAGCATCCAGACAAAAACATGCCTATCAGAAAGGACACTTCAGGGGCCTAGGGATGCCTCCCAAGAGTTGAGGGCAAAGGCCAGCTTCTCTTCTGGTAAGGTTAATTCTGCATAACACAGCCGTACATCTAATACTAATTTCTACCTTTACCTTGATAAAGGTAAAGGTAGAAAAAAACAGATAGGTAACAGGTGGTGGGTGGATGGATAGATGGATGGATGGATGGATGGATACAGAGATTAAATCCATAATTTCAATTTAGAGTCAAAATAAACTTCAAAAGAGCACATGGCCTGCATCCAGGTTCCAGGTTCAGGTAGATAATACATCGCACCTATTTTACTTTTTGGGTCTGGGAATGCCGCCCAATTTCTCATGGAGGTGTGGACAGGAACAGAGTCTGAGAGCCTCTAATTTCTACTAAAACCCACTCATTCCCTCTTCCATAATGCCCCAGGTACTCCCCCCATCCCATTTGGCTATCTGAAATTTCCCACAGGCTCTGTCGCTTTGTAGCCTGGGGTTAGGTAACGCACACATCCCTCAACAGACCACTCGCTCAGTCTGCCCGTCCTTCCGCAGCCCCTTTGAAGGTTCCAGGAAGGAGCCCAGGGTGACCACTCCCAACCAGCTGCCAGCTGCCGAGGCCTGCAGACTCTTGCTGCAAACTCTGGGATCCAAGTCCATTGCAGAGCACCTGGGAAAAGCCCCCTGCTCCAGACTCCAGGCGTGGTCACAGAAGAGTGTTCTCGGCTACAACACACCAGCCCCTGCCAGTTGCACCAGTGCAGCACAGTGACAACACCGTGACAGGAAGACGACTCAGGTATCTGCTCTGCCCGACCAGCTTTCTCAGGGCTCGGGGTCTCCCTGTCATTCTTGTAAATTAAGAGGCTTAGCTTGGACTCTTTCTGTGCCAGGTGTGGTCCCATGACCAACACAGGGCATCACCAGAGAGTGGTTGACATGCAGACTTTCCAGCCCCTCCCAGGCCCACTGCATTCAGACCTGCTTTTGACCAAGATCTCCGGGTGATTGGTGTGAAAATGA